>NC_143014.1:207025280-207307780 GCF_055824585.1 Amblyomma mixtum
ATAATAACGTTACCTAGCCCGTACGGGCTCCTTGTTCATAATGAGGCTTACGAGACGAGTGTTGGTTAAGTATTCGACGAAATTTTTAGTCAGGCATAAGGTTAAAAAGAAGCAATACAGTCAAAGATCAAGCGAAATACAAAATGACGCTCTCTGACGGTCAGCGTCAGAGAGCGCGAACAGCCGCCTCCTGGGTTTCGCGAGCTTAGTTCAGTGCGTGGGAAAAACATTCCGGATAAAGCTACGTTTTCATACATTGTTCAAATTGATGTTCGCCTCAAAACTCCACGACTGTAAAATAAAAAAAAAAAGCTTTCAGCGTGTATGCGGTGGTTTAAAAGTTAAGAATGTAATAATCAATGCTGATTAAAAATCAGTCAACTGAAAAAAGCTAACTTTCTTAAAAGAAAAGAGCAACAAGGCGCTCACTGTTCATTTAGTTGCGACGACGCCATTGGCGCGATTGTAGAAAGGAAAGAAGAACTCGTGTGAAAGTTGTTCTGTCCACCGTGTTGGAATAGAACATTCTTCCTCGCATGTTGCCATATGCACTATATTTTGGTGGAAACCCTCTTCCTTGCTGTCTGTGTGTTTTCTATGCGTCTGTAACCTATTAGATAAATCATTTTCACCGGAACAGCGCGCACTAAGACACGGACACGAAGGAAGACACGACACACACGAGCGCTGACTTTCAAAATGTGAAAATGAGTTAAAATGAGTTACCAACTTGCCCAAGCATCTGTTTTAACTATTAGGTAAACTTTTATCACCAACATGCCTTGAGTCGTATACTAGCCAGCAGAACGTTTACTGGCAAAACCATTCCCGTTAATTGTGACTGGTAAATGGTTGAAGGACTGGAAACCTACCAGAGTACTAAGAAGGATGAGGCATTCACGTTTTTCATATTCAGATATCATCGTATTAAAGCATGGATGTCGGTACTTGCTGTTAATTACCCTGTCATTCTGCTCCTATGCTTTTTTTATGTGTCGAAGATGGTAACAAATGAGCGTGAAGCATTCGGCTCCCATCATTCGGTATACAAGGACGCCAACTTAGACGGTTATTTCAACTAGCTTCTTTTGTCTATCACGACCCTGAATGATAACAAAATCTGAGGGCGCTGAAAAGCTCGTCAAAAGAAGAAAAAATCCATGCGGCTTAAAGGGCATGATTTTAAAAACAAACTTGCGCAGGGAACAATACGCATGAAAGAAGCATATCAGACGAGTGGAGCTCTGTCTGCTTCCTGTGTCTTGATCCTAGAGTACAGTAATGGTTTTAAAATCACGTCACACCAACTAGCTTCCCATCGTACGCTCCTTAAAAGGGAGCTCCAGGAATTTATTTGAGGCTATCTAATTCAAATCAAACTTACACTGAAGGTTTTTCTCTCATTCTTGATTACTTCCACCAAATTTAGCAGTCATGCGACATTTCATTCCGGTGTAAAACGATTTTCAAGTTTGCTGTTTCGATTATTTCTACGGACAAAACTGCATTTTCAACGTCACAGACGTTACCAGCGCTGTAATACGAGTTGCCCGCTTAAGTAACAATTTTTTTTTTATTATAGAGGACGCAGAGAAGAGGCGACGCGCCAGCGCATCGCTACGTCGGTAACTTGAGACCCTGAAGGAAGGGAGCTATTAGAAATGTGATGTAGCTATATGCTCAAAACGTTCGAAATGCCCCTGGAGTTGTTTTTTAAAAGTTTATTTCGTTCTTCCCTTTTATTACTCAAGCTGTAACAATACTGTTTAGGTTATTCACATCACAAGTGGTCTAGATACCTTTATAGACATTACTGCGCTTCCTAGAACCGCTAAAGATATAAAATATTTGCATTACTTCATGCTCCAAAAGGTTATTCTGATACTCACCTCCATCTTGGATATATTGGCAAAGAGTTCATTTGGCTGAAAGTAGACGCAGAGACGAAAGCTGTGTTGAAGCGACTTTATTTCTGTTGTTTTAAACGATGAGAGAAAACTCAAGCCTGAAGATATTCTACGCACTCAGGCATCATAACTACAAAGCCTATTAAGTAATGTCACCAACACGCAGGACGTGCAATTTCTTAAGTAGAGGTCATCAACTCGATATTCGAATAGTCAACACTAGCATTAATTGCCTCTCTGGAATATTTAAAATAAGCCACTCTACTCTATTGCTCGCACCACACGTTTGGTAGCAGGGCCATAATACTTGTCAGGAATAACAAAACTAGAAGTTAGCAAACCTCCTTACACGTGGAGGTATATGCGGTGTGTCCCGGGTAACTTGAGCGAAAGGAAGCAATTGGAGCACGTTGCAAGAATTAAACTCAAGCTGTATTTTTGGCGGTCGCCTAGAGCTAGCAGGAGTAGTTTATTCATGGTACTTATCAATTTACTTGTTAAAAATGCATTTTATGGTAAACCAAATGAAAAAGTCGCAGTGTCGCAGTACAGAGCACTCATTATTTAGGCTCCTTGATTAACTACCAGAGTACATGGAAGCACTTCTTGCTAACTGCAGTCTCGTGCCTAAAAGACCTCCAGTTCATGTGAACAAGCACCAGCGATATCAGTTCCATTTGGGTTCCTGTACACATTTGTTTAAGAAATGTCTACAATCGGATTATACACAATGGCTTTTTGCGTGGTTTAAATGTTTTCCCAAATTGTGAGCGCAGTTTAGAAGGTGCTAACTCCTTAGCATTGCCTATAAATGTCTTTATGTCGCTTGTCCTAACACGTTACAATTTTGATTGTCAGCTGTCATACCTGGTTTTTAGCGAGCACTCATAAATTCTTAAAGATATGGAATTCGAGATATATTCTTATTGGTTTTTGAAATTGTTTTTTGAGGAAAGAAATGACGCAGTAACGTTCTCACTTATCTCAGTGGACACCTGAACTGCGCCGTAAGGGAAGAAATAAAGGGGGAAGTGAAAGAAGAAAGGAAGAAAGAAGTGCCGTAGTGGAAGTCTCTGGAATAATTTCCCCCACCTGGGCATCCTTAACTTGCAATGACATCGCACAGCACATGGGCGCCTTTTGCGTTTCGCCTCCATCGAGATAGAGAATAAACATCAGCTGCGGCGGACATCAGTTATTTTGAAAAAAAAAATAGCTAGCTACACAACCGGTACTAACATTTTAATTGGCATAGTATGCGGTGATTGCCACTGGTGAATTCGTAGCCACGAAAAAGACGTTCTCGTACCACTTTTCAAAACTAAGAAAAAGTCATTCTCTGAAGCCCTGCAGCGTGAGAAAATGCGCTGCTTTTCTCCGCACAAAACCGAAAGCGAGCGCATGAGGCGCACAGCAAGTCCAGTGCAAACGTAACGACCGCTGGTGATGTGTTGCAATGTCTAGGACTGCCAATTCGAACTACATGCGCTATTGTACCGCGGCAGGCCGTTTATTTTTTTCATCGCTTGGTGCAGAACGAAGGGTCATCATCACCATCATCCGCTTGACTACGCGCACTGAAGGGCAAAGGCCTCTCACATGTCTCTCCAATATTAACCCTGTCTTTGGCCAGCTGCGGCCGCCTTATCCTCGCAAACTTTCTCATCCGCCCACCTAACTTTCTGCCGCGTGCCTTCTCTTGGAATCCACTCTGTTGCCTGCCCAAGCCCATTTCTTCTTCGTGATTTCGACTAGGATGTCATTAACCCGCGTTTGTTCCCTCACTCACTCTGCCCGCTTCCGGTCTCTTAACGTTACATCTATCATTTTTCTTTCAATAGCTCGCTGCGTTGTCCTTAACTTAAGCTGAACCCTTTTCGTTAGCCCCCACGTTTCTGCCTCATAGGTAAGTACCAGTAAGATACAGCTCTTGAGGGATATTGGCAAACTGCCATTCATGATCTGAGAGAACCGGCCATATGCACTTCACCCCATTCTTATTCTTCTAGTTATTTTCCTCTCATGGTCAGGATCAGCGGTCACTAGCTGCCCTAAGTGTACGGATTCCCATAACACTTCCAGCAGCTCACTGCCAAATGTGAAATGCTGTTCCTTTGCGAGACTGTTGAACATTACTTTGAAGCAACTGACCAAGGCAACAGCCAGACCTCTGACGCAGCGGAGGGTGCTAAGAATCATTGGCTCCGGACAGGCCGCCATTGGAAACTGAACCTAGCAACGTTTAACGCTAGAAACTTATCTAGTGAGGCTAGCCTAGCAGTGCTGTTCGAGGAACTAGCGGGTACTAAATTGAATGTCACAGGGCTTATTGAGGTAAGGGGGACAGATGGGCCGTATACAGTACTAAGGGGTGGGGATGTATTGTGCTATCGTGAATTAGCAGACAGACGAGAACTAGGTGTGGGGTTCCCCATCAATCACGATATAGCTGGCAACATAGAGAAGTTTTGTAGTATTAACGACAGGGTGGCAGCTATCGTAATTAGGCTTAATAAGAGGTACAAGTAAAGGTGATGCAGGCCTAGGCGCCTACATCCAGCCATGATGACCAGATAGTTGAAAGCTTCTATGAAGACGTGGAATCGGCAATGAACAAAGTAAAATCCCAGTACACAGTATTGATGGGCGACATCAATACGAAGATAGGCAAGAAGCAGGCCGGAGACCAGGCAGTAGGTGACTATGGCATAGGCTCTATGAATAGAAGGGGGAAGTTATTGGTAAAGTTCGCAGATAGAAATAATTTACGGATCATGAATACCTTCTTCCGGAAACAAGAGAACAGGAAGTGGACGTCGAACAGCCCCAATGGTGAGACTAAAAATGAAATAGACTTCATACTATGCGCTCACCCTGGTATCGTTCAAGAAGTGGAGGTCCTTGGAAAAGTGCGTTGTAGCGACCACAGAATGGCAAGGTGTCGAATTAGCTTAGACTTGAAGAGAGAACGGAAGGAACTTGTGAAACAGAGGCCCATTAACGAGTTAGCGGTAAGGGAGAAAGTAGAGGAATTCAAGATATCGCTGAAGAACAGATATTCAGATTTAACTCAGGAAGACGATCTAAATGTTCAAACAATGAACGATAACCTCACAGCTATCATTACGGTGTGCGCAGTAGAAGTAGATAAAAGGATGGTTAGACAGGACACCGGCAAGCTATTCCAGGATACAAAATATCTTATTAAGAAACGCCAAAGCATGAAAACGTGTAACCCTATACACAGAATAGAACTGGTAGAACTATCAAAATTAATAAATAAGCGTAAGGTAGCCGACATAAAGAAGTTTAATATGGAAAGAATCGTGCAAGCTCTAAAGAACGGAGGTAGCCGAAAAGCAGTGAAGAGGACACTAGGCATAGGTGAAAACTAGATGTATGCGTTAAGAGACAAAGAGGGCCATGTTATTATAAATATGGATAAGATAGTTAAAGTAGCCGAAGAGTCCAGCAGAATTGTATACAGTCGCCAATGTAATGAGAACGTTAATGAGATGAGTAATGAGGCAACCAGCCAGTCATGAAAGAGGAAGTAAAGAAAGCCTTAGGAGCAATCCAAAGGAGGAAAGCAGCTGGTGAGGATCAGGTAACAACAGATATGTTGACGGACGGAGGGGAGAATGTTCTAGAAAAACTAGGCACCTTGTGTACGCAATGCTTTATGACCACGAGTGTACCAGAAGCTTGAAAGAACGCTAACCTTATCTTAATTCATAAGAAAGGAGACATCAAGGAGATGAAAATTTGCAGACCAGTCAGCTTACTGTCGGCTTCCTACAAAGTATTTGCTAAGGTAATCGCTAATTGAATAAGGACAACCTCAGACTTCAATCAGCCAAATGATCAGGCAGGCTTTCGTGAAGAATACTCGACAGTCGACAATATTCACACTATCAATCAGCTGATAGAGAAATGCGCAGAATATAACCAACCCCTATATATAGCCTTTATTGATTACGAGAAAGCATTTGACTCGGCGGAAACCTCAGCAGTAATGCAGACATTGCAGAATCAGGGTGTGGAACAGACTTATGTGAAGATACTGGAAGATATCTATAACGACTGCGCAGCAACCATAGCCCTCCATAAAGCCAGCAATAAAATTTCAATAAGGAAGGGTGTCAGAGAGGGAGACACGATCTTGCCAATGCTATTCACCACAGGTTTACAGGAGGTGTTCCGAGGCCTGGATTGGGAACAGTTGGGAATAATAGTTAATGGAGAATACCTAAGTTGCGATTCGCTGATGACATTGCCTTGCTAAGTCACTGAGTAGATGAACCGTAAAGCATGACCAATGAGTTATACAGGGAGAGCAGAAAGGTGGGTCTAAAAATTAACACGCAGAAAGGAAGTTTAGTCATTGTCTAGTACGTGGCCTCCGTTTTGAGGGTTCATCATGGAAACTTGGCACTTACGTTCTCACACAGACCACTCCAGATATCTTCTGACGTTGCAGATGAGTTTTTTTTGTAATCCTTAAGTCGCTGGCTATCCTAAAAAGGTTTTATTAGAAGGAAACATAACGTTTTAATGACTGTCAATGCGAACGATTGTTGTAGTGACCACTCCTCTATTAAAGAATTGTTCTACAAGCGTTGCAAGTAATATACGCCACATCTTATAAAGAAAACAATGACCACTACATGAACACAATAAGTCGCATGCTGTTAACAGTTATGCTGCAAGTGCGCCAATATTTTGCGTGTTTAACAAGCTGGAAGTAATTAGCCAGTGTTCGAATTATAATTAGAATTGGTAGCAGGCCATCGAGGATGCCAAATCACGTTGCGCGCAACAGACTGAGGTACAGCCTTTGTCAAAAGTTTAGAGCCAAGGGGGTCTGCTTAGCACTCATGGAAGTCCTACGCATCGGAGGGAGTAGGACGAAAAATCATCTTACGTTCAGGAGATTTGGGACGCTGAGCGCGCATTACGAGCAAAGCAGTGTGACCCACAACCAAACACCCTGGGCTCTAAACTTCTGACAAAGGCTGTACCTTTTGCCCAGGTAATATGTGTGCCAAAAGTAATCGAGCAGCCGCGCCGGCGGCCGGAGCAGGATCGCAGCCGAGTGGCGGCGCTGTGGTCGCCAGCGCTGTGATGATGATGATGATATCAACTTTATTTTCCGCCAGATAAGGGAGCACCCTACTCCCCGTCCCCGGCACGCAGGCCTTGGTGACGGGGGCCGGGACCTCTGCGATTAGAAGCAGGCGAAGAGGTCACCACGGCTGTGACGTAA
Source organism: Amblyomma mixtum (assembly GCF_055824585.1). NCBI lineage: Eukaryota > Metazoa > Arthropoda > Arachnida > Ixodida > Ixodidae > Amblyomma > Amblyomma mixtum. The sequence continues at coordinate 207,032,454 of NC_143014.1, forward strand.
GGCTGCGCCCTTGCTTAGTGTGAGAGCGTTCCGGAGGCGCGAAATCACTCGCTGCACATGCTACCCGCTTACTTCTTCCAAGGAAGGAGAGCTAGGCTTACGTCAGCCAATACGTAGTCGATGCCTGCCGCGGAGCACGGGCAGCGCCGTCAGCGGCGGGGGCAACAGCGCCGCCACTCGGCCACTAGGCCTCTCCCGCCGCCGTCGCTGCTGCTCGGTTACTTTTGGCAGTGATGGTATGTACCTCTTTCCACGTTCAAAATAAAGGTCGCATTTAATTTCATCATGCTCAGGCAGTGAAACTGGAGTGTAAAATTCCTTAACTTCGAACATTTCTTTGCTACAGAAGGATAGTAATATAAACGATAAATTTACTGACAAAATTCACTTTCTGTAGAAATAAAATTAGATTATTAGGATATATTCTGAGCTTCCTGAAGAAAAAAAACAATGCACATATATTTACGCACATTAAATAAATGAACAGCAAAACTTAAAACCATTCCATAGCCTGCTGACGCCGCAGTATGCCTGTTGGTATCTTAAGTTGTTTCACCAAGGGGGCTTTGTTTTACAGTGATTGAAAAACATGTCTAGTATCTCTGGCTGCTGACACAATGGTCTGGTTTAGAAAAAAATGCTGGGAAGAGTGGTCTGCGTAATAATGTGAGCATTTGACTCTATTTAAGATAATAAACTAAATCTAGTGACATTTAAACAGCCTCTATACCTTACGCGGTACCCAAGTCACTGTAGAGATAAAGTTATAACCCACGTTAATGAGACTCGCTAACGCGTCGCAGCGATGCTGTTTTGAAGCAGCTTCGCATGAACAAAATCGCACGCTATGGTGTTGCCTGTGTAACACACATAATGGACACTAATGACAAAGTAGGCTATCCGAATGGTTTGCATTAATTGTTATGACTGAATAGTTTTGCTAATAGAGAGCTTTTTCACTGCATTCAAAACCAGTGCGCGCTCGGCACACAAACTGTTTGCGGCCCTGCACTCAATGGCCCTTAGTCGGTCCATTGGAGGAGGCAGTCGTGAAATGTGGGCGAATGGGTGCTGGATTCTCCTTTGAAAGGGGGCAGTGACGTTTGTCAAATTGCCACGGGCGATCCCTCTTTCAGTTTGCTGGACGAGAACTAGTTAGGCGCATGGAAAGCAGCAACACGGCACATGAGAAGCGGGGAAAGCTGGGTAGCCGCGAAGCCGAACGCTTTCGGTGTGCTTTTGCTATACCTCAGCAAATCTGTAGGGTTCAGATCGCCGCCGCACTACGATGGTCATAAGCCTAGTCCTTGGCGAACAGCCTTGTGCCTTTGTTTCAACGTTACCGTAACCCGTAGCGGCACCGTGAGCGTCATGAACGTTGCTCTGGAAAGGGCCAAGCTATATTTTAAATGCGGTAGCAATTCTTCCAGTCACCTCGCTTCCTGTCACATCATCCTTCACAAGCAGCAGCTCTCCATCAACATTAAGCGTGGCGCCACCTACACCAACTTTCGTCAGTATACCAAAAACATCGATTTTTCCCATACTGAGATTTGTTTTGGTTAGAGATGGCACTATGACGCCGCACAAAAGGACGACTGGCGGCAGATGATGAATGACGTCGGTGAAAAAACGACCACCAGCGGAAGAAGAGCGCGGCGTACGAAATAGACTGCTGCTGAAAGCGAAATGCGACTTGGGGCGGCTAATCTGCCTCATGCGAACGCTATGCAAATGCTATCGCGTGCACCTAGTTGTGTTCAACGGAGGCTTTCCATTTTTTTTTTTCATGTGGTGCCAACTTCGAAGTCTGCGTATTGAGGAGTTACCCTGAACGAAATACTGTGGGTGTCTTTTCACGTCTTGTTTTATGGCGATATATGAGACTTGCTCTGCGGAAAATTACGTCGTATGCGACGACTAAATAACGCTAGAACTCACTTGCTGGAGAATCAGAATTTTATCTTGGCACGCCGATACGTGGGGCCTCTCCAGAACCGCCCGGACTCTCGGCATGCATGATCTAGGTAGCCCCTAGATAGGAGGACGCCTTCAATATAGGAGGGGGGGGGGGGGGGGGGGGATGTGGAAAGGAGACCTAAAAGCTATCGCTGGAATTTATTTGCCTTCAAGGAGGGCAACAAGGCTGGTCATTTTTGCAACATTCATTTTTTTGCGTTTTATTGCGCCGCTTCCCACTGAATTCTCTGAACAAGGAAACAGCTCCGCCTCAGCTAGTCCCCACGCTAGTGGCGCAGACTGTACTAGCGTACGCGACCTAAGTTGTGCGCCTCCCAGTTCCTGTATGCGTTTTCACGCTGAAAAGGGGCTACTTTTTGTCCCTTGCGCCTGCCGAAAAGCGCAGAGGGAAAGTGCACATGCGTTTAAACGCTCATTCGTCTAGACATAGGCCAACTCGTTTGTTGCTGGTTACATGGCAGTGCACATGAATGGTAAGGAAAAGCGGCATACCGGGTGGCTGTTTTTGAGCACACATTCCAGAGTATTATTTTTTTCGTCGCTGAAATTACCTGAAATGACAGAGAGCATGTACAAATTCGGGTAAACTCGCAAACATGGTAGCTTGCCACTCTCCCCTGAAGGTAACGATTGTAATCGTTTAGGAAAGCACTGCACAAAAGGAGTAAAAGAAGATAGGCGAGTAGACGGCGTAAATAAAAGAACCGCGCGCTATTTTTAAAAAAAGTTTGCCTTTACGCTGCGCACGGACATCCCCTGCGGGTTGCACCTTCTATATGTGATCATTATCGCATGCAAGCGTTAGCATGCAAAACAACGCTTGCATGTGGTAATGCGACGGCCATGCTAGGAAGTTTCTCCCGAAGCGAATTAACCACGGCTTAATCAGATTAACCGGGGCCTCAAGAAAATCGGTTAACACCATTGGTTCGAGGGCCTCCTTTAAGGGGCTTCTGCCGCTTCGGTCTTGAGTTGTGTTCGACTATAGTCGAAATTTCTTCGTAGGGATGTTTTCCCTTGTCGCTAACGAGAAAATACGCAAGAATAATCTATTTCAAGTGTTTTTTAGTTATGTCTGAGGAACTCACACGAACAGATGTACTACAAGTGAACGAAAGACGATGAAAACTAGTAACAAAATATTGTCACGTTGTAGTGACGGCAGTCTAGCGGTCAGGAAGACACCAGAAAGACTTGCGAACGAAGCTCTTTATTTGGGCTCACTTGCGCCCGCAAAAGAACTGAATCACTCGGTGGCGGCGTAAGCAACAAGCGTGCTCGTCAATCTTCGAACTACGAATGCCCGCTGCTCGCGGCATCGTTCAATTTAAAGCCGGCAAGGCAACCTCGAGATAACAGGTCGAGATCATCTAGAGTAATCTGGAAACACGTAGATGCAGCTGTTCATGGCTGTGAACAATCGAGATTAGACCGGTCGCTCCTCGCATCACGAACAAAAATGATAACACCCCTGCGCGAACGAACGGACACTACAACGATACGTGGCAATATGTATATCATCACATTGGCATATTAGACATTCGAAGTGCGGTGGAGCCCAATCTACAGCTGCTTTGACTACAAAGCATGTGAAACAGCATTTTTGTAAGCGCTGACGTGAAGGCTTCCTTTAGGATATTTTACAGCATTGGAGTGCAGTTTTATATCGCATCCAATAGAGTGTAATTTCTTGTTTCCATTTTTTACTTTCTTTTTTAAACTCAGCTTCTTGCCCGAGGAGACTCTAGCTTCATTTTTTGCCCTACTTTTTCAGTTTATCGATACATAAATAATAATGCGGTGTGAAATCCACCTCGTCGGCATCACTTAAAACACATTCCAGAAGCGTACTAGGTTGTCCTACTTTGTTTACAGAAAAAATTATACTGAAATTAAGTGCACTACGTAATTAACTGAAAGGATAACAAATGCTTTTTATAAGGATCGCTATCATTTAAACGCGAATAAAGGATTCATAACATTCGCACAATTCATCTTCGATTAGCATTCAAAAAAGCAAGTTGGCTCATTCCGTAAAGCATGACTCTTATCAACGCAGTTTTATAAATGCCGAATGAACTCCCACCATCGTTATTAATTTATCTAGAGTGCCCATAATCAAATCATAATTATTAGGTGCATGACTTGCCCATTAGCAACGTCTTTAGTTCGTGCCGCTGAAACCAGCACCAAAACCGCCCAAGCCAACATTGAATTTTTGGCTGCAGAGAAGTGCTGTATTCATTACATTTTCCGAAAGAAATTGTGTACAATTTTTATTTTTCAGTAGGGTTTGCTTGGCGTATAGTTGGTACATGTTTTCAAGGCGGAATTCTTTTTAGCGCAGCACATAAAGGGGACAAGACAGGCACTAACCCGCAACCCTTTATTCAAAAAGAACCATCGCGTACATACAAGGTGTTTCACCTAAGACTTGACACAATTTTTAAAAACCGGTTTTTATGAGTCAGAACAGTGCTTTTTTAGGCAATGCATTGTCAGCGATTCAGCACATCAGTATGGCACAGCAAAGAAGCGCTAAATAGCTGGCTGGTTAACTAACATTGAATAGTTAACTTTTTAACTATTATTGTTAGGTTCCTTAATTATTTAGAGGCATGTAGCCCATCGTAAGCAATATCCATATCAGTTTTTTTAATTTCGGAAACGCGGTTACCCTCGGCGCTGTGGCCCAACAAATACTGGCTCCATCGCGCCAAAATACATGCGCTTTCGAGAAGCTTGCAGGCAAAGCAAACTCTCCAGTGCACGTAACTCATCGAAATAGCCAAAATTTGTTGGGCCACAGCGCCGAGGGTAGCCGTGTTTTCGAAATTCTAAAAACTGATATGTTTATTACTTTCGGTGGGCTACACGCCTCTCCATAATTAAGGAGCCTAACAGTAATAGTTAAAAAGTTAACTATTTAATAATAGTTAACCAGTCTGTTAGTAGCGCGTCTTAGGTGTATTTTGATGTACTACACCGCTGACAATGCTCCGCCGAAAAAAAGGGCTCTTCCAACTAAAAAAAGCCTATTTTTAAAAATTGTGTAAAGTCATTGGTGACACATCCTGTATATACGCTCAATCTACAGAGCCGTTGCTGAACTGTACCGTAATCGAGGTGTCGAGTTCAGCATCTGCCCTTTTCGCTAAAGTAGCGCCAACAGGAAAATGTGCCAGCTTATGCAGCAAAACAAAAGTCCACTGTCATGCAGTCAGCTCTTTTTCTAAAGAGGAAAATTATAAACTGTGTGCGCGAAGTTACGTGAAGGCACTCACATGTTTTTTTTTTAATTTTGTTTTTTTCTAAACACACTTTGCAAGTGGGGCGCAAGAGCCGGTTACAGCTATAAGACGAACGTTTGTAAAAGTGTCCTAGCAGCCTTAAGGCCATAGTTAGGCTCCCAGTTCCATAATCTAACAGACCATGCAAGAGTTAATACGTCGGTAGCACCATGGTAGCACGAACTTAATGAAGAGATAAAGATGCTTTTACCTATACAAAACTGAAGTTCTTGTTCACCGCTTTGTTCACCGCTTTCCTCGTCTGCTTGAGAAACAAGAAGAACGGCGAATGCTACCAGGAGTGCTGATGTTGCGGCTGCCTTCATCTCCATTTTCTGGAAAGCGGGCACTTTCTCCCTCGAGTGATCTAGTTCTGATTTGGATGCCTACAGACGCTGAGCATTTATACTGTCAGAAAAGCGAAGCGAATTTCTCGTCCGCTCTATGCGCATGTGATCTTTCTCTTAAGGTTTATGTTCTGCCGCGCAAGCGTTTCGCGACCTTCACGCATATTTCCTTTTCGAGCAATGAAATCTATGCTGGGGCGGCTTTCCTTCTCTCCACAAGCACATGACAGGCGCACATGCGGATGCATGTATACTATGCCAATGCAATAATTTTGTAAGTATTTTCAAAACAAGCTCTATAACGTTTAAACATGCTCTAAACATGCTCTATAATGCTTTAAACATGCTCTATAACGTTTTAGTTTATTTATGCAGCCCAGCACTGATCGGCACAAATTCGTATCTTGTATGCGGCCCGGCAAGTCCAAAGCTCTCGCTCGCGAGCTCATTGCCTCATTTGTGAGCGGACAGTGGGGGTGATGGTTTCAGTTTCCCATAATTATTCAGGTTTTAAGCCGCACGCACTTGATACTAATTCCCTCTGTGCTAATTAGGAATGCCAAAACCATGTAAGGGACATTCTTGATCAGGGGACAACACTTTTTTGTGTATATGTTGCAAACAAAGAGAAGTAAGCGGGGCCACGATCTGATGTCATCGAAATTGAGATGCTGAAAACGAATGAGGCGCCAGCGGTGAGCAATTATTCTTGCGTTGAACAATGCGCATGGGTTTTTGTCATATGCTTTCAGGGCTGCTGCATTACTTCAGTGTTCATACACATTCCCCCGTATATGCTCTTTTGCGCCTGCATGCGCACAAGCGATGAGCACCGCCATGCCGCTGATCTGCCGTTCCAGTTTTCAAGTAAGTGGTTTGCCGTGCGGGAAAGCATTTCGCAGAGCCGCCGCGTTCTCCGAAACAACAGTGGGTTCTTTTCAATCGCCCGTCCGCATGAAAATAATCGTGAGGACGTGCCGCTGATCAGTTGCGCGATTATTTGTATCTGTGTGTGTGTGTGGGGGGGGGGTCCTAACGGCACACGCCCGCTCTTTCGTCCCTCGCACGCAGCTCTCTACCCTCACTACTTTACGAGTGCCGTGCATAGACAGGAACCGGCATCAGGTGCCGCATCGATAGCTCGCGCACCGACGCACCCTACGGTGAGCGTCTCCGCGAGCCAGTGTGATCGCCGGAGACAGCAACAAACACATTATTGTCCGCCACCCCGGCAAAACGTGTGATCACTTCTTATGTTTCGCAGCACATGTGAATAATCATATATTCTTTTTATCTGCCTATTTTTGTTACACACACTGCATGTTCATTGTTTTTTGCTAGCCCACTGCTAATACCACTTTGATCAAGGCTGGACATCTCAGGCGCAGGAATTGCTACAGGGAGACAATGTGTCAGTGCAGTCTGCTCACTAGAGGAACCGCACGGATGTATCGTGGCAGCAAGGCACTCTTATACCCTTATTTAAACACTACGCTATCTCACATTTGGAGTGAAGAGAAATTAGAGATTATCTAGTTACGTTTTCCAGTGTTTTGCTACTTTCGGTTTAACAGACCTCGACGGAGTATGAGTGCGAAAAGAGAGGTACGCAAAAAATTGTGTACCGTTCGGTCTTCACTTTCGCGTTAGGGCAAAAAGTTCGATCCGCTTCAACCTCGGTCATGAGGTGTGTAATACGTGCTAGAGCCAATCAAGTTTTAAACATCTCTCCGTATGAACACATTTTAAAAGAAGAACACAGTGTTTGCTGCAAATGTCTCGCAAAAAAGGACGATTTTGAAGTGTGACGGGAATAAAAATTCTTTACGTTAACATTTTTCAGAACTCTGGACATTCCGGGAAGCTTGTGTTCTCGGAAGTTCGAGGCTGGCGAAAAAAACACTCATCTGTGAAGTCTTCATCGCCCCGCTTTCTCCCCATGTATAAAGAAGCTCAGGACATTTGCCAATTTCTATTTTAAATGTGGTCTTGTTTATGCAAAATGTGTACAATGCCCCGCAGGCTTGTGTAGAGCGCTTGAAAAACATACTGCTCAGCAAACAAAGCGGGTTCTGGCCGCCTCTGCTAGGTGTTAAAGACAATGCTTAGCTTAAAGCACAGTCGCGTGAACCTACAAGCCAAATTAGCTCGAGCACTTTACCTGAAACCACCACATGCAGTCTAACCTAGCTTTTTATTGCTTGCAGTACACAGCTCGAGAGCTCTGCACAAGGGCGACACGTATACGGTGCAATCGCTTTATGCCTCTTCCTACAGATTCTAACGCTGCAGTCACACGTAGGAAAAAAAAGAGATGGTTGCGAAGGTAAAGCCACGTGAAACTTTACCTAAAGAAAAGTAGAAACAGTGCCGTTTCATAAGCGTTGTCTCCAAGGGACTTGACGCTGGTGGCACAAAATGCAGAAAGAAGCCGGCTCTTTTTCTTGATTTTTATTTCGGATACAAAAACTGCTCCTTGAGAACCTATTTGGAAAATTCTAGCAAGCAAACTCTACAAGCAAGGTCGAAAATGAAAACAAAAAGATTACGACGAACTTTCGCAGAAAGATATAAAAAGATTAAGGACATTTTGTAACTCGTAACCAGAGCTGTACGTAATGCGTTACAAGTAAGTGATTACTTGTAATAAATTCGTTATGCATTGGTCACTTTTTGTAAGCGGCCCCACTTTCGGTAATTCAATAATTTTTTTCTGTGATCTATTTATAGAAATCAGTTATTTTCTATTCGAAAAATAAGTCGTTAACATCGGCATAACTTCGACAACTTTAACTTTGTGGCAAACAGTAGTGCCAGCGCGGAATATTCCTTCGCAACAGAGAGACAGTGGTCGGGATGCAAAAAAAGCCGCGCGCGCAAGGATGTCCGGACATCCAAGCCCAAGTGCCCTGCAATTGACTGGCACCGTGTTCCGCGGCTCGCATTTCTTCACCACGCCACAATAGATTGACATGTAGTCGAGGGTTTGACGGCATACCGTCTGGTCAGGAATCATCAATAGATTGACATGTTTAGTTACTTGAGCTTTGTCTCTTTAGAACGCGAACAATGAAGCCTGGTGCTTGCGTAACTACGAGCTGACGTGCAAGTTTACAACGTTGCAACTCGGCCCTTCCCTTCAGCGCGTACAACGAGAGAGTCTTCATTGTCGATGAGCTGCTCTGCAATACTCGACTCAAGAGGTATTTTTTAAAAGCGACAAGAAAATGTAGTCTGGTCCATTGCAAGCGTAAGCTGGTTATTACATTCTCTGTCGCAAATTTTGTATGGCGCAGTACCTCAATATAAGTGCTGCAACTGAAAGCTAATTCGAAAGACTAGCAACATACAACTATCTTGGCTAAAAGTAACAAAAAGGTAACGAAAAAAATAGTCAAATAGGCAAAGTCTAGTTCACACCGTTCGACGAAACGAAGCAAAAGAAAATTCATTTCATTTCGCTTATTTACTATCAGGACGATCGACGTTACAAAAAGGAGTGTATAGGTGAAGCGCAAAATATACATATGTGCTGGGCAGATTAATGAGGATGATAAGATATAGCAGACTTGAAGACGTCGGGTGCGGTTATAGGCATGACGGAGGCGGGAAGGTGAATCCCTGTAAAAAGCACTCGATCAGTTCATGACATCAGTACCAAGGTCCAGTTTACTAAGCTTGAAAAGTATTAGTTGATGTGATACAGTGTCAAATGCCTTAGCGAAATGGATAAAAATGTAATTCACAAAAGACGAACCATCGCAACCGAGGTACAAATCGTTGGTAAAAGCGAGCAGTTGTGTTTCACAGGAACGATGTTTGCGAAAACTACGCTGGTTAGGTGTGAAGAAACAGTTGGATGCAAGATGAGAGATTAGGATAGAATAATTTATGAGTTCAAGCAACTATATGGAATTTTCATTAAAGAAATAGGTCCGTAGTTGTGGTGGTGTGAACGTCACCAGATTTACGCCCCGGAACCACCCTTCCGCCCTCCCAGTCGTCCGGCAGCGTGGCTTTCTTAATGGCTGCGAAAATACATGCGACAGTGTGATAGATGAGTACGTATGGGTGCTGTTCAGGGACTTTTACGAGGGTAGCATATAGATTTACACTTTTGCATCTCCTGCGCCGCAAGGTTGGCCGTATCGTTCACTGCGCTTGTCAGTAGTAGTAATAGCAGTATGGACTGTTTTCCACCATCAGAGGACAGCACGAGTCGGTGGCATTTTTTTTTTAACAAGAAAGGAAAGGTTGGTGCCGCATAGCGGCTCAGGCTGCTCCTTTTTCTCAATTCATAGGAACCACTTGGTCTGACGATATGCAGTTCAGCATAACACAACACAAGTACAGAAAGTACACAACACATAAAAAAAAGTACAAGAGTCAGGAGAAGTAACATTAATTTGCGAACACAAGCGCTATGAATACCACGCCGCGGTGGCTCAGGGGCTACGGCGCTCGGCTGCTGATCCGAAAGACGCGGGTTCGATTCCGGCCGCAGCGGCTGAATTTCGATGAAGGCGAAATTCTAGCGGCCCGTGTGCTGTGCGATGTCAGAGCACGTTAAAGAACCCCAGATGGTCGAAATTTCGGGAGCCCTTCACTACGGCGTCCCTCATAGCCTAAGTTGCTTTGGGACGTTAAACCCCAATAAACCAAACCAAACAAACGCTATGAATGTTAACAGAACAGAACACAATACAATATGCGTAAGAGATATGAATAAACGAGGACACAAGAACAAAAAATAAGCTCATTTGCAGTATACACAGCAAACGTAAATAACAACGCTATTGAAGCACTCACTCAAAAAAAAAGAGAAATAAGCTTGTTGCAGCAAGCACAGCAAAAGCAAATAGCAAAACTATTAAAGCACTCACTCACAGAGAGGTAAGAGCGCTAACATACTAAATTAGTATTTCTCAAGGATGCCGCTGTCCTCAAAGAATGATATCAACCCACAAGTGCTCGCTTTTTCAGTGCACACGTCGGCCACGGGCCTAATAGCTTTTTCATTTTGTGGTTGACAGTGCACCTTCCCGTAGCATGGATAGTGACCGGAAAGGGCAGCGCTGGACGACATAGTTCTTGTGGAAGGGGAGTGTGACCCCTGTAGAGATTCACCGTCCTTAGAGCAAAAAGGATGTGCTAAAAATGCATTTCGAACACACTGTATTAATTTCATATTTATTTTGTATTCTTTGTCCCTATGCTTGCATTACGATACGAATGCTTGCTAAGTATACTAGGAATAATATTTTGAACGTTCTCACAAATACGTCAGAAATACACTTTTCCCCGCTTAGTATATATGTGTAATGCATTAAAAATATACTAAAATATACATCAACTGCATTAGATTACATTAAAACAGATTAAAAATATACATTATATACATTCAAAATATATTCACTTCGGCTTAAAAAAGGTCTGCTATGAATAATGACTGACCCGGCTATAATCGATAAGCTATGGAGCCCAACACTAAGAAGACGCGGAGTTATCATCAATCAAGAGGTCTACGACATTGCAAGGTCACGTGACGGAATTGGAACGGGAAAGATGTCGTCGCACAGCAAATGCCGACAGAAAGTGACGTCAGCAAACAATAAATGCTGCGACAAGTGCGGTACTTGGCTTGCCTTATACAGTAATACCCACCGAGAGACGACGCATTATCTTGCCCGGTGAGGCGTTTTTTGCGCAAAGACTATGGGCCCCCAAATTGTCGCAAAAGTGCCGTACTGGTCGCGTTCGAATCTGGGGACAATCTAGAACCGAACTGCTAGCCGTAACTTGCATCAGGCATAGTTCAGGAGTCGGAACTGTCAACCAAGAAATGCACGGGCGTCTAATGTAGCCGTTCGGCCTAGCCAGTCGGGGTCCTTTTCGCTGGTATGCAAGGGCACGGAGGTGCCCAAGGCGCCCTTTCCGATATAATGCTATCACGACCTCCACACGTAATATAAATAAGTGGTGATTGCCTTCCTGCTAGAAGTTACCATAAACGGAAGGACGATAGGAAAGGGGGGAGAGTTTCCACTGTTCCCCGAAACGTCATTTCGAACCCTAGATTGTTGCACGGTAGCTTGAAGTGTGATGCAAATATGGTGAGGTGGACTGCCCATTTATTAGAATTTAAGTATACTTTGTTTGGATTAATTGCGTATTTGCGAAAGTACAGTTTAAATACATTGCCAACATCAAAATGCGATTTCCCGAAACTCGATTTCGAACATTACATTGTTCAACGGCAGCTTGAAGTGTGCTGCAAATATGCTTACGCGGACTGCCCATTTGTTAGAACTGAAGTATACTTTGGACGAATTAATTGCATATTTGCGTATTTACAGGAGTACACTTCAAATACGTTGCCAACACGAAAATGACATTCCCCAAATCGCGATTTCGAGCACTAGACTGTTCTACTGCAGCTAGAAGTGTGCTACAACTACAAATATGTTTAAAAGGACTGCCCGTTTGTCAGAATTGAAGTATACTTTGGACGAACTAATTTCATACTTACGAAAGTACGCTTTAAATACATTCACAAGATGCTGAAGCCGCATACATATTTTTGCACGTATTTGAAAAGTGCTCGAAGTGTGCTTTAAGTTAGGTATATTTGGCAAATTTTAGGAATATATTTCGAATACCAAGCATGAAATTTCAGGAACCTATTTCCTGCATATTATTAGAGCATTCATGCATGCCAAATATGTTTGAAGTACAATATAAATATGCCGCCGTATATTCCAAACGTATTAGTTTTCGCTAAGGGCGGCGACTTGTGGCCCTGTGTGGCGCGCAGGCAGCGTCCCGAAGAACCGTCTTTTACTGGGTGCAAGGCTAGAAAGCAGACCGCAAGCTAACGGCCAAGATAACCAGCCCTGGACCGCCCGCCGATATGATAACACCCGCCAACATCGCGTGGGTGGATGGCACCCGCGAAAACTATAGTTTTCGTGCTGGCAGTCGATCGCATCACGGTCGAACTCATCAGTCGATCAGGCATGGCGGCCGGTGAGTGTGCAGTCACTCGCTAATGTTCCAAACATGGGTGGCACGAAGTGAGCTTCACTTGGCGCAGAAACTCGCAAGAAATATGACTGCCGTCGAGTAATTTTCTTAAGATGTGGTCGGTGCGACGCGTTCGGTAAGTATCCAGCGTTTGAATACTGATTTTTGTCACAAGAAAGGGGATGGCAGAGAAACCGCGATTTTCTCCACCTTTTTCAACGAGGAAGGTTTGTAAATGCAATGTGCAAAAAAGAGGATCGCCTTCATCCTGCCTCTATGCGGACACCTAACTAAACTTAAGATTGGAATGCGATAGCATTAGATTTCATAATTGTTGCAGCTTGTGTTGCAACTTGTGTGGATTTGTGTCAGTTTCTTTGCGGTTTTCGATCCACCAACTGCCATACTCGGAGCGCTAGCTTCAGTAGAAGTTATCCGCTATTCTGTGACGACGCCGACATTTGCATATATCATTCTTTTTCTGATTTTTGATTTTCATTGCCCCTCAAGGTCACTCTCTGTAAACTAGGTCGCTCACAGCCCGGTGGACAGGAAGTGATGACGTCACATGGTCACGTGACTTCTCTCGCCCAATCAATAATTTCATTGCCACCTTCCACGGTGGGCGGGTTGTTCACAATTTGGTGGCCAGGTTGGCACCTACCACGGTGGTCCGGTTGTGATGATGTCACAAGATCACGTGACCTCTCTCGACCAAGTAGCGAATTTTGTGATACCGTACATCGGCGGGGTTTCGGTGGTACAACTCTGATGTCATCTCGCTAAAACTGTGAGGTATGGAGAGAAGGCTGGAAGATGGGATACTTCACAGCCGAGACAAGTCCTCTTGTCGGAACGTTCGCTAGTGGACTCAGGTTATTTTGTGCTGCGAAAATCAGAAGGCATTTCTGTCGTCACGCCAAATGTGTTTGACAGCAGCCTTGTGAATTTTATGCAGCCATAGCCCAAAAGACAATTAAATGAAGGTCATATGCTGTTGAGGATGCTGTTCAGAACACTGGTGAGGACGTTCTACTTGCGCGACGAGCATGCAAGTAAATAAAATGGCGCTGATGTGTGCATCGTAAATTTATCCGCATACCTATGGAGCTGTATACGCGTATGAAGACCCTGTGGTCACTAAAATACACAGTAATTGCGAGTGGCGTTTCGTTGGCGCCTCTCTCTTCTCTCGGCAACGCTTGAGAGCTATCTTGCCAGCTTCCCCAAATGCTTGCCCTCACCCAGTCGCTGTCGTTGCTTCCGCTCCCGAGCTGGGCTACGCTTGCGCTCGAGCTTCTCTGATGAACTACCCATCCCGCTCAGTGGCTTTGGCGTTCAGCTTCCGAGTCCAAGCTCGCGAGATGGCATCCCGGCCGCGGCGGCCGCGCTTCGATGGAGGCTAAAGGTAAAAATGACCATGCGCTGAGCGATGTCAGCCAGATGGTGAGGGCTTAAATAGAGATGATAAGTGCTCCAGAGCAAATGGAAACTCCAGCGGATCATGCCACTAACAGGTATCACTATAGAACATTAATCTAAGCTATTTTCGTTGTCTGGCATTCTCCTTATGACGACCTTCTTTTATTTCATTCATGTGCAACTTTTCAAAAAGGGTGATATAAAAAATATAACAGGGGGGGGGGGGGGGGGTGATATTGCAGTCTGGTTATATAGCCGCCGACCGCTTCAACCGAGAGGAAGGAAATCAGTATAGGAATCCTGATCGCTCACCACCTTCGATGAATTTTATTATGCCAGGACATCATTCAAAATATAATTAAAACTAGAATACATGCATTAGACTGTTTCCTTCCATGAGAGGACGGGACAGCGTGGCCACGAGCGCATCATAGAAAAAGAGAATAATCGATAAATTGTGACTACAGCTAAGGACCATGTGCGTTTCATGTGCTGAACTGAGGATGTCCCTACGGGAGCCTGCTCTGTCCACACAGCGCCTCTGTCGCCGACAGCCACTTGAGCTACGATAAAAGCGAGACCACATTCTGAAGCATGACATATGCGTGTCTGGTTCGCAGCGTTCTTTGTCTATGTGCGCCCAACACACCACCTAGAAAATACTATATGGGTGATGTTGACTAGACACGTTTTATTACACAGGCGCACGCCACATGTGGCTTCGGCAGAGCACGGACGCTCGTGCCTAGATCTATGCTGGGGCAGAAGGCGTCATGAAAATCCTTCGAAAACTTTTTCTCATCTATATGTTGCGAGTTGCGAGCATTCAGCGCGGAAACCTCGAATGAAGGTTCCCTCTAGCTTCAAGCATGCCAGTGGCACTGAGAGAAGAAAAAAATAACCAAAGATGTGAACATGATGGGGTCTTTGAAACGGACATGATCGTTCGTGCTATATAGAGCGGACACACATGCCTCATATTTTGGATGCTATATGATGCAGGCGCATGTCTCCAGCGCCGGTATCAGTCATGGCTCCTTTACTGTTAGCACGAGCACAGTAATGTGGGCCCAATATTCGTGCGGCGCTCTGCGGAGCTGAGATTTAACCCCACCACGTGCTCCTATATCTGTGTTCAGTCAAGCAGTGGACAACCCCAAACAGTCAGTGACCATGACTCGTGGCGCTGTCATGACACGCGAAATATTTACTTCGCGTAGAAGTTGCTTTTCGTTAAACAGGGCATTGGTTCGGTGCTCATCACGGGTTTATGAACAATGGAGTGTGTGGTGAAACCAGAGCGTTTGACATCTCTGACGTCTTTTTGGAACACGAACTGGGGCAAATGATATTCCCTGCATCGCGCAAAGGCATACCGGTTCCTGGCATACCTACAAACAAAATAATCTATTAGCGCGGTCTCAGACACGTGGTTCTCTGAGCTCGAATGCGCACCTCTCGTGGCCTTGATCGCTATTGAAGCGAAAGCTTCACTGCGGGACCTTGGGCTTCAATCGCCAACCGTGTAAATTTGCAATTCAGCTGAGTTAGAGGTCAAACCATGAAAGAAAAAAAAAGAAATTGAATCAATATCCATGACTGGGAGCCGAACCCATTGTTGTGCGAACAGATCTCCTTTAAGGGCCGCTCAGCGAGACCACTAGGCTATCGCCGCTTTTTTTATTTCTTTCATGGTATTTATTTACATGGTTTTGTACAGCGCCGCAGCCAACACGCCGCGTGTTAAACTGCACCACACTGTCGCGCTGTGCATTGGAGAGCATCGTCTTCATCAACTTCCATCTGCTCCGTCCCGCGGCATTGCCTGCTGATTGATTGATTTATTCATAACAACTTTTATTTCCACCGATGTAGGAGGCCCCCTACTCCCCGTCCCTAGCACGCAGGCCTAGGGGACGGGGGACGGGACCTCCGCGACTAAAGACTGGCGAAGATACATTGTCTCTTCGCGGCTTCAGCCGCCAGGCGGACAGCTCGTTTCTGGTCGGCGGGGACCTCGCTTCGCAGAAGGGCCTCCCAGGCTTCTCTACTCTTAATATTGTCCTCAGCACCCGGGGATCCAGGACATTGCCAAATTATATGATCGAGGGTCCCCCTCGCTCCGCAGGTCTTACATTTGTCACCTTTTTTGTCGTCTAACGTGGTTTGAAATAACCAGACAGGGTTAACGAAATTTCCGGCCTGTAATCGTCGCCAGGCGATGGCCTCTGTATTGGTTAAGTTTGGATCTGGTGGTGGCATTAGACGCCTGCCTAACCTGTAGTGCACGGCGATTTCCGCGTACGTTTGCAAACGTTCGTCCATCCCCTGGGGGTCGGGCGGCTCTACAGTTACCCGGAAGTAGAGATCTCGGGCTAACATGTGGGCCGCCTCGTTACCGGGGACGGATGTGTGTGCTGGGACCCAAATTAAGGTGATCTTGCGATCAATTTTGGCTGCGGACAGAATTCGAGCCGTTTCTGGCGAGACCCTGCCCTTTCCGATGTTGCAGATTGCTGTTTTGCTGTCACTAAGAATCAAACTAGCCTTGGTTCCGGCGCAAGCAAGCGCTATTGCGACCTCCTCGGCCGTATCTATGTTTCTACTCCTAATGGAGGCGGCAGCGACTGGTGCACCTCGGCCGTCGACTACTGAGGCGACCGCCGCCCCCGACCTGCCACTCGCTGCGTCCACGTAGGCAACCTCATTTGCCCTGAAATTTCCGGCCCTTTTAACCAGCGCCTCCGCCCTCTTCTCCCGTCTTTCCCGGTGATGTTCTGGGTGCATGTTGCGGGGGAGGGGGGGGGGGGGGGACGATGATATTCTCGCGACATTGTGGCGGTAGGGCGACCTTGTCGCATATGCCCCTGTCTGCTTTTCGGCCGACCCACTCTAAGATGGTCCGGCCCGCTCACCGTCGTCTTCTACGTAGCACAAATCCGTGCTTTCGCTCCGTTTTGAATGTAGTAAACATTCTCTGCAGTTTTTTTTAGTATTTACATCCAGGTCCTTTAGCGGGCCATTTCTGGGCACGCCGAGCTAGTGATTATCCGTCCTTTTTTCCAAGCTGGTCTTCTCTGTATCGCTTAAGAGTTCCTGATTGATTGGTTTCACCTCCTTTAATTTATCAAACACGATGCTTAAACCGCAATGTGTTTGAAAGCTCCGCGTGCATAGAACTGCATAAATTTCAAGCTGAGAAACATTATCAGCACTGCAAAAGCAAGTTGCGAGCATCGCAGCTGTGTTAGAGAGTCTCCTTGTGGCAACAGCTGCCTCCTTCACTGAAGACAAAGAAGAAAAAGGCCTTTTCGATCATAAATGACTCATGCACATTCGCAGATGACTGTAGGCAGCTCAGAGGATCGACTTCGCATGGAGATAGAGGCGGCCGTTCACCTCGCGGTAATTCCAAGTGTCTATATATCTTCCAAGCGGGGAAGTATAGTATATGAACCAAGAGAAATATCTCGGTACCTGATCTTGTTTTATCCTAACTCAGTTCTGTACAGTTATTTGTGCTTCTCCAAAAAGTGCGTCATACGGACGCTCTGTTAAGGAACACAAGACGAGAGGATGTTGTGCTAACACCCTGCGGTATACTGCCTTGGTATGCTGTCAAGTATGCTTGCACGAAGAGAGATACAAAAATTAATGACTCAGTGCGTCAACAATAAATTAAATATGTTTAAAGAGAATATTTTTCCACTTTAAAGCCCACTGATAATAAAAGTACTGATAAAGAGAGAGAAAAACTTTAATGAATAAAGGAGAGGTCTGCCTGGTTATGCGCCTAGCATGCTACTCCAGATAAAAATACTGGTAACCTAATGCTGACAATAAGCTTTAGTTTAATGCTAACAGCTGTCATCGTGGTACCATTTAGAATCTTGTGATATGAAAAGATGGTTATTGCTTGGTTAGTAGGCACTGTATTTAGACCGTAGATTAAAGGTTGGCTATTAACAGCCCTTACCAAAATGGCTGCCCCACGGTTAGCACGAATGTGGAAAGGGTGTTGAACAAGCTCGGGCGCCGCTTTTGCTCTGGAGTCAGTATAATAACTCTATGAAAAAATACTCTTCTATAGCTCTGCTGCAACACTGAAGTAACAGCTTCGTTCAGTACAAAAATAAATCGAGTTTTAGCACGAATGGCACTGCCGCACGGCGGAGCACACAGATGAGCAGCAGGCTGCAGCACAAACAACAAATCCCGCCGGCCGTCGTAGCGTGCGTGAAAGTTCAGCCACAGTATATCTTGCAAAATGCGCTCTCACTGAGCGTAGTATTTGAAACATATACACATACAGCAAGCCCACTTTAATAAAAGAGATATCAAAAGCACGTTATCCTGCTCTCGACGAAACATTCATTCTCAAGCCGAGAGCGGAATCCTTATAGTTTCTTTTTCTTTCTAATAATAATCGCAGAGTCGACAGCTATACAGCTGTCAACGAGGAGACGGTGAGCTCATGGCAGTCAGTAATACGGCAAGTAAATCTGTCTTCCCAGAACACATGGAGCTACACATTGTACATTGACCTCCGCAGTAATCTACAGAAAAGTCTTAGTACGACTTCTTTTCAGCGTTTTATCGAGTCCCGCGCGACGTAGTGGCTAAATCGGCGCAGTGTGACGCAGCCAAAAGGAGAGGCTGTCGATGCAGGCATCTCAACACAATACGCCTTGAAGTTTCTGCTCTCCATGCACGTTTGAAACATGCCCTCTGTGCTATGAAATCATATATAGTTTGCAGCACCAATTATGCTGTTGCGTCACCTGCGATTGATATGTTCCATACAAAGAACGTCATCCCCAAAAACGCGTTGCAAGAGTGAGCTTGAAAATTAAATAGGCCCGGCATATACGCCCACGCGAAAACTGCGCCCACTGAGTGGAATAAATCACTCATACTTCAGCAGGCCTGCATTTCGCATCGCTGTGCACAGACGCTTTCACTGTTGGCACTTTGATCGAGCCCATTTTGGACTCTGCGCTCATGCGCAGTAAGCTGTCTGTGTGAAATCCGCCAACGGAATAAGCGCTGCTCCCACAGCCTAGTGGAGTTTGGCTGCGGCAGGAAGACTAAATGTGAAAAACATTCTGTAGGCGCCGTCTGCGTCTCTCTGCGTTTACATGGACTTCACGAAGTCTAGGATGAGTGCGTACTCGCTATATGCTGCTAAAACAATTTCTTGTTGCAAGTTCTTGAAACGTGAGAGATTTCTCAGCTAAGCTCGACTCTTTCAGGTGGTATTTTTTTGCTGTGTAGTGTGTATTGATCATGGCACCAGTTAATTTTTATCCAATAACTAGGCCTACCTGTCGCATTCACTCTCATTGCCGTCAAAATGATGTCTTTTAATCTTTTTGATGTTAGCGCCCAAAGCGCAATAAGATACCATTAGCCCTCTCCACTTTGCTTATAGCAATGCAGCGGACTCGGTTTGATCGTAGTAGTTTGTCGTAATTCTGGAACCCTCAACAATCTAATCAACCGACTGAACTTTTGTTTTGCAGTCTCAATTTCAGCACTCAGAAGATGGATGGTACCATTTCTTCACAGACAACCGTTGTCTTTGACTAATAATGTCGATCATCTTGAGTCCCCGTAAATCTATTTCGAGATGTCATCTTCCACCATGATAACGATATTTATTTACGCGTACATACGCGTTTCCTACGACTCAAAAAAGTGACATAGTGCTCGACCATCCTTTCGCAAAATTTTTGGTGGGGAATCCTTCTGTTAATCCTTTCTACACCAACTTTGTTTTTTCTATTATTGATTTTCGCGCTCACGGCCATTATTTTTGACTTTACAATGCTTACTAAGCATTTACATACTGCGTAGCACTGACAGTGCCACGACGGAATAGCCTCAATATTTGTTGTGAGTTAAAATGAGGTGATGTCGGCTGACACGTGTGCTTGACAAAGAGAAAGTGAAATAAGTAAGGTAATCAATGCGATCAAAGATGTTAGGCGCGTCCAAAATCAATCACAATTCATGATATTTATGTTTTCGCGCCGATAACATATTGTAAGAAGTTGCGCCTGTTGAGCAACCTTTCTGCCTTCGCCTGGCACTGAGAAATGGGCTCCATATATTTGGCACAGGTCACATTTTTTCTTTCTCATAACATTAAGAATGTTGAGCGGCACAGCGAAAGATTCAGGAGTAGAACAAACGTTGTCTAGGCAAGTGCAACATTCCGCCTTCAATTATGTGCACGTATTTTTCTACCTGGGATGCATCTCGTGTGTGGAAACGACATGTTAAAATAATTTAAGATATTTTACGCGACAGAGCTACACCACAACCACTGAAGACGTCTTACCCGAGGGCTCCGTACTGATGTCGGGCGCTTGGGGCTGTTTACCGTGCACCAAAGTCTCAGAACTCGGCCGCAGATTGTCATAACTGCTCAGTCACAGTGGCGCACAAAGGCGATCCTTTTTGACAGCTTAATCATCACTGCGCAAATGCATTCAGTGCTTTTCTGTCTCGCTCACACATTTCGCGCCTCTCCCAAGCAAAGAGCCTAAAAATGAACGAACAGCGGCCGTTCTGCTTTTATCTTTGGTACTGCGCGGCGCAACTCATGTGCAGACCTAAATACGGAATCAGTTCTCCGCATGGCTGACACGATGATTGCGGACAACGTCTCTTACGAAGTGAGGGCTTAGGCGGGCGCAGGTTGGTAAAAGGGCGCGTTTTCCCACCCCCTTGATGGATGCAAAGATTATTCCTGAAGAAAAGAAAAAAATGCATCAGAAATTTCGCCGGACTTCGGCGCATTCCTGCAAACTGTGGGCGCTTAATAGCTTGCGGCGACTGAAGACAATTGTTCGATGCCTTCAGTGCAGTTATCGATGCCGGCTGTTTCGTCTTCGGAAAGTACGAAAGGTCTAGCAGCATTTTTATGAAGAGATCGCCGTTGTTGCCATGATGCAACGTGTCATGAAAGCTTTGTCAGTTTATCAACATCTGCATGCGACGCTGTAACGTGCTGAAAGGGGCCGAGTTCTTCTCCAAAAAGGTAGGTGCAAATTTTTTAAGCTCTGGTTAACAAGTGCGCAGATGGGTGAAGCAGCCTGAACTTCTGAGTGTGTCTGATAAAACAACGATCAAGTGTGCTTTTGCAGGGTCGTTCAAACAAATAAGTACGATGGACATCATCTAAGCCCTCAGTGAACTATTTAGGTGACTATTTAACTATAAACACACTGCTTAACTTTTAGCAGGTGCACCTGGACAGTCCGGTGCGAGTTCAAAGGTAGGTTACTGAAAGGTTTACGGTTTACTAGGGTGTAACATCCCAAAGCGACTAAGGCTATGAGGGACACCGTAGCGAAGGCCTCCGGAAATTTCGGCCACCTGGGGTTCTTTAACGTGCACTGACATCGCACAGTACACGGGCCTCTGGAATTTCGCCTTCATCGAAATTCGACCGCCGCGGCAGGGATCGAACTCGTGTCTCTTGGGTCAGCAGCCGAGCGCCATATATAACCACTGAGCCACCGCGGCGGCGGTTACTAAAAGCACATCAAAAGAAAAACTACTAACCTGAACGCTAAACCCGGTGATGCGTTATAGTGACAGCGTTTGTCATTTCACTCAAATATTTATTGAGGCTAATGTTGTCACGTAGTGGTGACTGCAGTCCGGCGAGCAGGGAAACAGTGAGAATGGCTTCGAAACGAAACTCTTTATTTAGGCGGACTTGCGCCCAAAAAGAACTGAATGACTCGGCGGTGGCTTAGCAACTGTCTTGCTCGGTGGTCGTCGAACATAATGCCCGCCGCTCTCGGCCGTGCTGAATTTAAAGCTGATAGCGAACTTTCGAGATAAAGCGTTCAAAGTTACTAGAACATTCTGGAACAATGTAGAAGCGGCTCCGCCTGGATGCGATCAATCGAGATAAGTCTGGTCGCTTCTTGCATCACAAACGAAGTGATTAAGCGGCGTGCCGGCAGAATAATTAAAAAATGTCACTACAAAGATTCGCGGCCATATAAAGCATGCATTCTAGGTCATGGATGCAGAATTCATTTAGTGAATTTCAAACATATATTACGCTTCCCGTGTACCGCGCAAGACAAAAACACGAAGTCGTTTTCGCCGCAAACTGTTACCTGCAAAATCGACCCTCACTCTGCTCACACTACACTAACGTCCTCCCCAAAATACAGTCTACGAAGTGCATAGCTGAGTACGGAACCAAGAAGTGGCAGTGCAATACCTGATCGGCTAACGGCTAACGTAGGCCGAATACATCTATAGTGCTGCTCACTGTATCCGCTTCACACCCCTAGGTAGACCCCTTCTTGACTTTGTAGTAGTCGTCGAACAGAAATAGCATTCCCAGGGGTGTCCGGCAAGCTCGCAAGCTCGTCGGCCATTGTTGCTGCCAAAACGATTACCCGCTTGCAGACTAGCTATACTATATTTGTGCCAGCGCCGTTAACTTAGGCTACGTGTCCGCGAAAGCTGCAGGCAGAGGCGCTGATGGGAAGGAGACTAGTTCGAGCTAAGCTTATCGTAACTCCGTACTATCGACGGCAGATTAAGCGGTAACTTATTGCTTGTCGACGCAGCTGTGCGTAGGTTTTACGGAAACCAACCAAGCTGACAGAAAAGTGAAGAGCTTGGAGTACATGTTTCCACTGTCCATCCTGGAGCACTCAAGAGTTTAATCGATTGGTCGTGGCCGAGCTTTTTGGCAGCCCTATAGGCTTCAAGAGGGTTTCGAAACCCACCGAAAGGCAGTCTCTCAGCCGTGCGCTGGAGCGCCTAGATCCACGCCCACTCACGGAAATGAAGATTCTCGGCCACTGGCCGCGGCGGTCGTCGGCGGAGAAGGCCTGCAAGGCACTGCTCCGCTTCTTGAGAACTTCTGGCCTGCACGATAGGCGGTGACTTCAACGAACAGTGACGTTTTAGAGTGACTTCAATTTTCTGTTACTCTCCTTTCTCTTTCTTTTTTTTATCCCCTCACTCCTTTTCCCCCCGTGTAGGGCAGCAAACCGATTATTCTTTCGGTTAACCTCCCTGCATTTCATTGTTTTGTTCACAGAGCAACAAGAACGGGAAAGACGAAAGAGTAACACAAACAAACAACTCTTTCGCCTTTCACATTCTTGTTGCACTTTAAACAAAACCATGAATACTTACCAACTCGCCCAAATTTCTGCCTTGCTCCCTGCCTTTCCACTTCTACATCCTCCTCCTCCTCGAATAGGGCTAGTTGGTAGTTAACATGGTCACACATAATTGCGCTTTCGAAAAAAGACTCGGGACAACACAGGGACTATACAAACACTGGTGCGCAAACTGTCAACTGAAGTTTTTATTGCGATGTGTGCACATATATAAGCTTCACATGTCATAACAAAAATCACCCCCCCCCCCCCAAGAAAAAAAAACGCAGTTAAAGCAGTAATTTTGCAATCATATCAACAAGCATAAAAAAAAAGATTTTGTGCCAGCTGATCACTTTACATTTGTTAATACTATTCCAAGAATTGCATTTCCTGTTTGGAAAGCAAAATTGAAGGGTCACTTACACAAGTCCCTTTTCCTGATTCCATGCAGTAACCTTCCCACAGCTCCCTGACTGCCCTACCTCTGGATTTCAGCAGAACTGTGGCGTGTTGGAAGTGGGGTTTGCAGCTATCGCACCTGGCGCAATGCGCCACCAGATTTCCAGGTGAGTTAATCTGGAGACAGTTGCGGTTATGCTCTCTTAGTCTTTCATTTAGACATCTTCCCGCCTGGTCTACATATGCTCGGCCGCAAGATAGCGGTATCTTGTAAACCACTGCTTCACAGCACTCGACGAACTTCTTTGTGTGCCTGACGCCACAAGACTGCTCTTCTCTAGGACTGGTTTCTTCTTTTACCTTCGCGCACATTCCTTTTAGTTTTCATAGCGCGAAAAAGACTACTCGCACCTCATGCCTTTAAGCAACTTTTTTTCAAGTTGTGGGAGAGTGCATGAACATAGATTAGGACCACGGGCCTTTTGTTTTCTTGCTGTTTGCCTTGGTCCGTTCCTTTCACAATTTTCTTAAGCATTTTTTCTGCTATTGATACAAGCAGAGGTTTCGGGTAACCGGCTTTTTCCAGTCTTGCTGCCTGATTGTTCAGATTACTTCGCATGTTGTGGCTGCAGCACTTTTTTATGGCCTGCTCGAAACAAGACATTGCCATGTTTCACTTGATCAGCATTGAGTGGGCCGGGTCATATGGCAGTAGGCCTATTTCGCTGCGTGTTGCGTACTCCCAACACAAGTGGGTTTCCAGCGATATAGCCAAATCAAGGAACTGCAGGTTGCCGTTTGTGGGAACTTCATGAGTGAACGACAACCCTGGGTGGGCTAACTTGAATTGTTTCAAAGTTTTTCCTACCAGGTTGGGTGTGGCCACAGTGTTGTCAGCGCAGACTAAAAAGCCGTCGACATAACGGAAGCACTTTGTGACACCAAGCGGAGCCAAGGCTTCTTCCAGTTTCTTGTTTGTTTGTGTCGTCCCTGTCTTGTCCCAAGTCTTTTTCAAAATGTTTGACCTATAGGCTGTCAAGAAAAAAAAAGAGGAATTTCTGGGGGGAAAGCTCTCACGACTGAAAGTCGCGAAAGGAATGCACGAGATAGAGAATATATTCCTCATCGTCCATCTGCCAGACCATTTAACGCAACCCGTCAGTTTGATGCAACCTGTTCTATTCTGTGTCACATCAGCGCTATAAAAAGGACTTACGAAAGACTTCCTTAAATAGCGTAACGCTTACCAACAGTGGAGTTTGAGGAAAAAATTTTGTTCAGGGTCATTTATCAAGAAGTTTTCTATGTATTTCTCACTAAACTTCTACACTATAAGCCTGACGTTTTAGCCTGCTGGAATATTGTGATTTTCCGCCATTTGTGCAAACCTGTAAGGGAATCGATAAAAGCTACACTTTTTCAGATGTCCTTTTGTTCTCTCGACCGATTACTAGTCTTTAAGGTCTTCAACAAAAGCCACAAAAGCTAAGATATTGTTGATCCCCTTAAAGGTTATCAAGCTGAAGGGTATGAATGTCAGAAAAAGTTATATCCTCCCTCGAGGTCATGATGGCGCTGAAATTTAGTAAGCAGCCGACAGAATTAAACTTCTTTTTCAGCACATTAAGTTTCACCAAGCAATTATAAAATGAACACAGGCCTGCTTAATCTTTTACAATGCAGAGAAATTACCAAAGCTCGAGGAACTTTAACATCACATTTTATCTTACAGATTTATTCAACAGTACAGAGGACTGCTCTCTGAATTAACTACCACTGAATAAAGTCCTCCTAGTACAGGTATATATTCTGCCTTCGACGTAAGCTGCATGGAGTCATCGTTTCGGAACATTTCTGGCAGTGCTACCTACATACCGCGACTTTCGTACAGGTGCTCTTTCATATATATATATATATATATATATATATATATATATATATATATATAGTAATTTGTTACTTCTGGCACGTATTTGTATTTTTGCATATTAGGTCAGAATGTCCGCGTTAAGTCAGATGAACCTATTAGATATCTTGCTGGGTTGATTACACTTAAGGGCATCTGGTCCCTTTTCATTGATTTCCAAATTATTATTAATTAAAGATTTTGTCATTCCCCGCGTCCTTTCACTGTTGTTTGTTAGCACCCGCGTTTCGCCTTTCGATCTGCCACAGATCACTGATATTTGAACGGGCATTTTCAGTCCACATGTGGATGAAAATCGCTGTTCAAATATCAGTGGCAAGTATTTTTTTTTCAAAGCCAAGTTGGAACAACAAGCGAAATGGCAAAACCAATTAATATTTCAAGACCTTAAAGCACTGACGCTCACGCGTCACTGCTCTTTGAGCTCTGGAATGTTAGCTTGTACCGTATTAGACTGAAAACGACGATAGTTCAACATCCCTGCTCAGCTTTTGACATTTTGTAAGTTTGAGCTAAAAAGAGGATCTAGTTCATATTCTAGCGCGTCGCTGCCAGAGAATACCAGCAGCACAATAAGCGCCTGGACGCACCATTGTGTGCGACGTTGTCGTACTGCTAGAGCGTTGTTTGATTCGTCAGAAGCTGCATTCAGATGTCCTTCCTCGATTCAACAGCAGATGTTAGGGCTGATATTTATGGGCACAGAGACAGCAGACAAGCATCCATTTTCTGTCATATTTTCATAGCAGTGTCTATACCCGGGCGGAAAGCTCAAGATCGGCTAAAAAGTCCAGCGGATGACATCTAAGCTTATTGCTGGGCTCGTGCAAAACGTGTTGACAAATACATTTTAACGCATACGAGCAGTGCCTACACCGCTAAATTGTTTGTGCTCTCAGGGCTCTGATCTATAGTGGAACGAAGCTCGCCAAAAATGATTGCTGCTCAAGTTGAGAAGAAAAAAAGTTGGCTGTGGTTTAGCTCTGATTAAACCTGGAAGATTGCGAAAGCAACATCTGCGCGTAGCCATATATTGTTGCGTGAGCTACACTGCCCACAGTTTCTTCGTTTCGCGTGCTCTTGCACGACCATACTGCGCATGCGCGAGGAGCAAGTGATGTCACTACGCACAGCTGGCGTGCCGGTGGCCCCGGCACGCTAGCTTGCGCCGCTACTGCACATCGCAGAGGAGAGAGACAGAGGCGATGGAGAGCGCGCGGCAGCGGCGGCGGCACCTCTGAGTCGCCCGCGCAGCAATGGCGGCGGCGCGCCAGCTGTGCCCCGTGTGACGTCACTGCTCCTCGCGCATGCGCAGTATGGCCTTTCGCCAGCTCCGCGAAATGGCTCGACGGCTCATGTAGTGTTGCTTTCGCAACAAAAAAAATCGATTTTGGTCATAGATCGTTAGATTTAGAGTAAATCCCTTCATGCAGCTTACCACTGACACTGCAACGCGTAAAAAACGAATAGTGCGCCGATATTTTTTTTTCTTTCGCAGAAGTTGTGGCAATATCGGTATTATGTATCTTGCTATACATACCATGCATTAACGTAAATATGAAAACTGGGCGAAGAATATCATTTGTGCTAAGATATGCCCAGCCATTTCCACCAGAATCATTGTAACACTCCCTGTTGGGGACGCTTGCCGTCACAGACAGGAACTGCTGCTGCCGCTATTTTCTTGAGAATTCATCCATTTTTCTCGGAACTCGAACTTTGAAATATAATTTAACTGTTTGGAATACAGATCCAGGCGCCTCGTAATGCCCAGACTGTTTCTTTTTCTTTGAGGGCAAGTATAATGCCAGCCGGAATAAACAACTTTGCGGAGACCTCCGCCATCAATCACAGTTGCCTCTTATCTTTCGGCGCCAGTCTTCCGCTGTGTATTTCGCATCAGAAGCAGTGGCAATGCATTTTGTGGCATTATGACGCTTTGTGAGAATGATCTTACAACCGGCGCAAAGTATGGGAATGCGCTGCGATCGCACTTATTAGACTTCCACAATATTAGACCTTTTCCCTATCGCTTCGAAGAATTTTTCGGCGTGGACGCCTGTCTTTTGAAGCATTGAATATGCGTATGAAGGATGACGGCATTTCGAGAAGCACTACTGACGTCTTTTTAGAGTCGGAATCTGTTGTGAGTCAGGGTAATACATCCTGAGATCGTTATAGCCGTGGACTTTGCCAACAAACGCTTTTATGTTTTCTTCCTGTGTTCAGTCTAACGGTTTTAGCATGCGCGCTTTCCATGTCCACTCAGCGGGAGCTTTGTGTGCACTGCGCCGCACATTTCTCTGTGCATAGTGTCACATACCAAATGTCTACAGCTGTAGATGCAACTTGGTGTCATCAGTCACTCAGGGCACGAACGGCATCAACTACCTCTCTCAAGACAGCGTCATGGCGAACTTGTAACTATACACGAACACCTCGCATGGGCACCGTGCGGTCCGTACGGTCGTTGATTATTGATCAATTGATTAATTAGCGATCAACTGATTAATTATCGACCAATTGATTATTTAAAGGTTAATTCGTTAATCATCAACGCAATTATTAATTATTTGCCAGTCAATTGATTAATTATCGATTTTTAACCTTATCGGTCGATGATTGACTACCCATTGCGTTGTTCAAATTCGACGCCTTGATTGCTTTTCCGTCCACTTACTAATTTACCCATCCAAACCATTCAACGGTCCATTGCTAATTTCTTAACTTATTACTCCAAATCATTGAAGTGTTTTAGCCGATTACTTTAGATTTCATTCACCAAACACGCTTCAATCCATTTCTAACTTTTATTTTTTCACTCCTTTTGTACAATTCCCTGCTATTGGTTGCCGTCCGCGCTATTTCGACATTTAGACTCTAATTATTGGCGGTAATTGATTCCCTAATCATCTTGGTGACAATTTTTGTGCGCATCATCCTCACACCGTCCTCCATCGATCACAACCATTCATTTGATGCTACACCTCTTATGAGAACGTCACAACTGCTGCGGACACGTTTTGGTGACACGACCCCGCCGACGTAGCCCGGAAATGCCTTCGTATTAATAAACATACGGCGAATACATTATTTTTAAATTCGTATTTAATCGAAAAAGGTCAATATCTTCCAGATGTAGGCCACAGCTTGCTGGCTATCAAGCACGAGTTACAATCTGTCATGTTCGAAAATTAATAAATCGCGGAAGCTATGACAGCGTCGAGACAACGGGACCGTTGGATTAAGCAGTGCAGTTCTATGCTCTGAGGCATTGTTCCTCTCCATTAGACAAACTCAAAGTGCATGCCAAGAGTCTCCACTTCCTCGTTAAGCTTCGTATACTAACGTGGCGCCTTCCACTCGCAGAATGTCGTAACGTTATTACAGCCGTTACTTGGTTAAAAAGCATTCGCCCAGAAAATAAAGACACTGACAACGTTATTAACCGTAACAAGCCACCGTCAACTCTAAACCATGCGCAGCCGTCGCGAAAAAGTGTCATGTTCTGCCCTCCGATTGTTCCCAGCGACACTTCCACCGCTGCCGTCATCATGCGGACAACGTGATCGGAGGCCGTCTTGCTCGATTTAACCGCG
Organism: Amblyomma mixtum; assembly: GCF_055824585.1. Classification (NCBI taxonomy): domain Eukaryota; kingdom Metazoa; phylum Arthropoda; class Arachnida; order Ixodida; family Ixodidae; genus Amblyomma; species Amblyomma mixtum. The sequence continues at coordinate 207,061,590 of NC_143014.1, forward strand.
GTCACTGCATTTCTTTCTCTCCAATCGGAAACTTTTTTCTTGACAAGCTTTCGCTGCTACCGCAGTTCTTCCCGTTGACTGAAGAAGTGACCAGTGCGTCGCAAGAAACTAATACATTTGCATTTACCACAACCAGACACAGGCGACTAGACACGATGCTTACCGTATTTATTCACATATAGGTCGACCACGAATATAGGTCGAACCCTATAGATTGGGCTCGCCGAGAAATAAAAAAATTATTCAAATATAAGTCGACCCATACCTTTTGAAAAACATGCACATACGAGGTAGGACAAGCACACACTTCATCTGACTTTAATACCTGAAAAGCGAGCAAATATACAGAAACCTAGGCATGCGCAGAAATAAACCTGATGTGTAATCAATAGAACCGTTCAAGATATGAAATCTCAGCTTTAAAAAGGTTCACAGATGTATCGCTGACACAACTTTTTCCTCTTTTTCTTCTGTGGTACACCTCCAAAACCTCCCGTGCACTTTGTGCACCCGCATGATGATGATGAAGACCTGCGTCACGAATATATAGGTCGAAGTTCTTTGGTCACGAATATAGGTCGATAACTAATTATGGGCAACATTTCTGAAAAAAAGGTCCACCTATATGCAAGTAAATACAGTAGTTCGATTTTTCATAAGAGAGGAAAGTATTTATGTGTGTTATTCCCCTGTTCATTTCTGCGCAACCCATTTTCAGAAATAAACTTCCATTTACGCTTTTGTCTTACGGCTCGATCACTCAACTTCCACCCTGTTACTTTCTTTTCACGGCGACAGTATATTGTGCTGCCAAATCACTACTCCAAGCACGACAGCTTGAGTTTATTACTTGTATATAAGCTGCTCGTGCTAACAAATATGTCAGGAAAACTATGCGTGACATTTAAGCGCCCAGTCGCGTCAGGTATATAAAGGAAAAATAGTAATCCTTCCGCGGGAAATCATTTTCGCCGGAAAACAAGAAAATTGCGCTCTGGAATAAACACTGAAAAAAAAAGACCGCCGCATTGTCGAAAAAGAGAAATTAAAAGTCCAACCCCTAGTTATAACAGGCGACACCTGCGGCCTGTAAACACGAAGCTATGGTATGAGGGTGAGTGGCAAGAAAGCGCTAATAAGGGCACAAGCTGAGGCAGAGAGAAAGGGCAAAACTGAGATGGCGCGCGTGACGTCAGCGTGGTTTTTAGGATGGAAAGCAGGCGCTTTGCCCGGTGCTCGAGTGTCGACGCTCCTGTGCGGTATTTCTTCACGACTGCGTATCCAGGGGCCATCCTGCATGAAAAAGATGGCAAGAGACATTTCTCATCTTTCGCCAGCAGCGAGGGTCGCGAACCACCGTAAAGGGCGCGTCAGTGACGGGCATTTCTATTTCTGGGTAATATAGAAGCACCTTCTGGACATCTTTGACCGCTAACACGGCAACGCTTGGCATTCAGTGCTATATGAGCAATAAAAAGATGTGGCAAGAACACTCTGTGCATGTGCAGTGACTTTATCTTTCCTCCACACGCACCGTGCACGTCATCGGAGCGATTGTTTGCCGCCATGCAGGCGGTTTCTGCTCCCTCTGAGGTCGATTGCGCAGAGGACACAAGCAAAATTGCGAAATGTGAAGATCAAACGCTGCGTTCTACGCTCTTGCATCACACTCATCTGAGGCCCACCGCGAAGTCCTCCCAATAAAGCATTCTTGTCTTCCCCACTTCTACCCACTCGGTGGCTATGGCATTCGGCTGCTCAACCGGATATTCTAGGAACAGATCCCAACCGCGAAGGATCCCTTTCGATAGAAGCGTAATTCAAAAACACCCGAGTGTCGTGTAATAGCTTTTAACGCCGAAGGACCCCAGGTGGTCGAAGCTAACCCGGGGCCCTTCAATACAGCGTCGCATAGCTGACATGTAGCTTCGGGGCGCTCAACCCCCACAACACATAACACATCACATCACACCACACTACACTATACCAGGTTATATATTACTTACCACACCGTAGCATACCGTACCGTACCATACCATATGCACCACCATGACATACCATACCACACCTAATCATACCATAACATGCCGTACCGTACCATACCATACCTTATTCCCTACTTAAGGCGACTACATTGTTTTGGATTAGCTCGCAGCGTCTTTATGTGGGCGGTCATCGCATTGACTGTGGCCCCAGCTTGAGCCCTGCGCGATATTATGACAACGCACGTGATTAGACGAGCACGGTAAGTTCATTTTTAGGAACACACGTCACAGCAATGCACTGTAGCTATTTGAATTTACGGGGAAATGCGCACACATTTATATTCACTTGCGAAAAACATGACACCGGGAAAAAGTAACGTGTCGATCGAGCTATGCAGCGACCTTGAAAAGTGGTGAAAATTCAAATTTAATGGAACGCTGTGTCGTCAGGAATGAAGTCAAGCGTACCAACCCCTGTTGTGCCTGGCGCCCTAAACAAGCTTCTTCCGGAACGCGCGTATAAGTTGCTCGTGCGTTACGGTTACGCAATGCACCGGAAAGGAAAACAATTCCAGCTACTCTACCCACTCCGCATGTGCAAACCATCTCGATACTTGCGCTCTCTGCCCTATCACTTTCAGTTCTGGGAGCCAATAAAGCCATAAATTATCGAGTAACAGCTCATATTCGTGAAACCTTCGTTTTCTTTTTACTAATTTTGTCATATCGAAATGAGCTGTATACGCAGATAATACTTTGAATAAGATTAATATGTTGATGTTGGGGCCGCTGAAAACTCGGCGCTTTTCGTTCACTTCGTAAGCCTGTCTGAAACACAAAGGCCTTTTATTTTTCACTTATGGGTCCGCATGTGACCTTCATCGATGCACTTTCTGTCTGTCTGTGCACTTTATTGCTGGCTTGCACGACATTAGCTTGCTTAAGGATACATGACCGGCTTGAGGGTCGCAAAAAGTCTGAGCAGTGAAAGATAAACTTGATTAAGAAAGAGAAAGTATAGAAAAAGGTCATATTTACATGAGAAAAAAAAAGAGACAAACGCTGAAAACTTCAAGCTGCACAAACAGAACTTGTCTGATAAAGTGCGTAATGCTGCCACATTAGTTACACGTGGTTCGCTCAATCACAGCTGATGCTTGGGCTGAAATTTTCGAGACTAGGACGCACATCGCAGGCAAACAAATGTTCTTGCAGCCCCTTATCAACAACCGCCTCCTTTGCACCGCTTGAAAAGAGGCGTCAACTTCTCATGGTTTATGGTTTAGGGGAGTTTAACTTCCCAAAGCGACTCAGGCTATGAGGGACACCCTAGTGAAGGGCTAGGGAAATTTCGACCACCTCGGGTTCTTTAACGTGCACTGACATCGCACAGTACACGGGCCTCCATCGAAATTCAACCGCCACGGCCGGGATCGAACCCGCGTCTTTCGGGTCAGCAGCCGAGCGCCATAACCACTGAGCCACCGCGGCGGCTCGTCAGCTTCTCAGCTAGCTGTTCCTCGTATTTTGGCTCATTGAGGCGGCATGCCGTTTCGCGTTCATTTCGCTCGTATACCAAGAATGTAGCGCCTAAACCTTCTTCGTTCATGCTCTCTGCGAAACACCATCCCGCAGAAGCTAAAAGGCTGAGCATAAGGCTCCAATTATAGCTACGCAGTTTGAACAAAATGGTGACAAACTTAACTCAGCGCGAACGAGGTGATCACAGGGGCCCTCTGAGCACGCACATGAGCCCTGATCTTCGTAGGCATTCGGCCCTGAATGAACTTTGCGCATCATGAGTTGACGAAAAAATAAACTGCAGTAATTTGTAAACAGCAGTTACTGTGCCGATATCGCCCAGCCTATCTGAAGACGGAATAGTACGTTGGTTATAGAGAATGGCTTTTTCAAGCAGCGCTAAGGACAGTGCAGCAGGCAGAGAGTCAACACACTCCAATTTCGTACAGTTCACAACTGCTCTGTGTTCCTTTTTTTCTTTTTGAAGCCATCTTCGTAGCAATAAGGTTGATTTTATCAGGGCCGCCGTTCTGGGTAGGCTGGCAGAACGCATTCAAACGTGCATCTTCGACGCTGCTAGCCAAGAACAACACTGCTGTCGAAGCAGGCCTGGGACACGTCTCCTCTGTTTAGCCGTCGCCTCGTGCGTCCGCGTTTTTTCGGGCAACAAGTTTAGCGCAACAGAAAGCGATCACAAGGGAGACACACGGGACAATTGCGCTTCCTCCAGCTGGTCCAAGGACGTTGGCTCCAGGTGAGAGAGGGCCAAGGGGCAGTTAAGCAGATCCCGCGACACGAGCTACCGTCACCTGAAAGGTTGTCCCAATTATGGGGCACTGTCAGGGGCGCCCACCACGCCGCTCACCAGTCTGAGGCTCGACGTGCCCTATGCCAGATCACTTTCCTCGCGCATGGCCGCTGGCATCAAGATCGCCTGCGCCGCGGCAACCCCAGATTAATCGGTTGGCATAGTCACAATCCTCCGCCGCTAGATCTCGGTCTCGCTACCTGCCCCAGACGTGCTCTGATGCCACTTCTTGGCTTCGTGTACCGCGGGCGCAATTCCTGCGCCTCCTGGCGCAAACTACGCATGTCGCGATTGATTTACTCAAATTCGGATTCATTCCACTGCCTGTCGTGCCATGTGCTCTGCTTCTTGTGGTGTATTGCAGCCAGCTCACGCAATGGCATTTCACGGCCGGCTGGCACGCAAGATGTGCCTCCCGTTCCAACGCGGAGAGTTCCATACCAGGAACTCCGCACCATAGCAGAGTCGATGTCTCCTGAGTTCGGTGTTGTACACCACCTTGGTGACTGTACGAGGCTCCGGTGACTGAGTGGCACAGCGTAATAATCGTCTTTGAAGAGCTTCGTGCTGGTGCTGAAACGCTCAAGCTGTTATGGAAGTTCGCATGGTGGCGGCCCCGGTTATGTAGTGCTGTTCACCCCAGGCATGCATACGCACCCAATATAACCGTTCAGCACGAAGACCCTAGACGTAGTTCGCAGCAGTTTCCTAAGCCCCGGTGCTTTTGGAAGATCATATCTTTTTTTATGCACAAAGAAGCCAGCGTTGCATGGAGCAAGGGCATCGTTCACCCGTGCCTCTGCCGCTCCATGTGGTTCTTTGAACGTTCCCAGTGGTCTGGTTGCCCATCCATGCCATACGTGCTGCTACTGTTGACTTTGCTTTCCTATAGTACGGCCTGGAAATAAAAAAAGGACGAAAAAAAATGTCCTGCATAAGCAAACACGTGTGAACTGGCCAGGCTCAGGCACTTGCTGCACATGCCACTACCGCCGTACACCACAGTGCGTACGAAACAGAAGGCTTGAAAAGTTCCCATTAGGGCAAGAGCTCTTCTTGAGATAGATTAGAGCATTCGCAAATTTATATCTCTTTGTAACCGATTATTGTACCCCGAAAAAGATTTCTTGACAATTTGGTTAAACTCGATTTCTACCCGAAAATGCGCCTTCTAAAGAACGTAGTTTTCCATTACACAAAGCTGAAGACACCTTCCAGAGGGGCGTTTTCAGTGAACTGGTGATTAAAAACTGATTAAAAATCGTTTTTAACGCTTGTTTTCATGACAAAGTTCAGCTTGAGGTATATAAGTTCGAAAAGTGCAATACAGAAGCGAGATGCCAAAACACTTATACTAACCAGACGTCTTAGAGGCATTATCGTATCAAGCGCTAGCCACCCTAATGACGTCCTGCTCCTATACGCTCTTGTGCGTTTAAAATGGCCGCTGAGATGTCGAATGAATGTTTTCGCAGCGCACAAAGGTAGGCAGGGCTTGCATGGACGTGGAAGCGGTGCGCAGGAGATGGAAATGCAGGCAACGAAATAACTGTTATAAATGAGAGAAAAGTTTTTACTTGAACCTGCCTTTTTCGTATTGCACATGAAAAATTATCGAAAAAGTACAGCTTCTTGTGTCCCGCACAGAAACAAGCGCTTATAATAAATTCTCTTTCGGTGGAAAATATGACCCGAAGAACCCCCGAATTATGGAACCTTTTCTTTTCTAAATAATCAGATTTGTACCCGAATCTGAGATAAAAAATTTGCGTCCGATTTTTATCGCCCAAATTTAGGAAAATAAACCCGAAAACGAAGGACCCTATTTATATCTTGCTCAGCGAATATGTCGCAAAACGCAATGTGTCCGTTGCTTTAAAATCTCACATGATGCAAGAAAAAGGGCGACTGCACCATTTTAATGGCTCAACTGTACACTGCGCACAGATGCTCTAGGTGCCAGGCAACCGCTGACAGGACAGAACCGAAAGCGCATTATCTACAGATTTTGTCAGCACCAGGTGCGGGAGAGGAAAAGGACAGCGACATGCGTGCCCTCGGCAGGAAGAGGGAGGAAGCGAGTAATATTAACTATATATGATTCACGACCGTTTCCAGCACTGTCGTTACACATGGGACGGTGTTGTCGGTTATGTTGGTAGTCACAGACTGGAGATGGTTGCATCCCTGCGCTATACAGGGTGTTCCACCAATGAATTTACACAATTTTTAAAACTAGGCTTTCTGAGTTGGAAGAGCGCTTTTCTCTTCATAGCATTGTCAGCGGTGAATACAGTTAAGACGTGGTAACTAGCAGACTGGTTAACTAATATTCAACAGTTAACTTTTTAACTATTACTGTTAGGCTCCTTAATTACTGAGAGGCGTGCAGCCCACTATAAGTAATATCCGTATCCATTTTTAGAACTTCGAAAACGCGGTTACCCTCGGCGCTGTGGCCCAGCAAATTCTGGCTACATCGCGCACACGCGCATTCGAGAAGCTTGCAGGCAAAGCAACCTCTCCAGTGGATGTAACTCGTCGAAACAGCCAAAAGTTGTTGGGCCGCAGCGCCGAGGGTAATCGCGTTTTAAAAATTCTAAAAACTGATATATTACTTACAGTGGGCTACACGCTTCTAAATAATTAAGGTGCTTGACAATAATAGCTACAAGGTTAACTATTCAATGTTAAATAACCAGCCTGCTATTTAATCCCTGCCAATGATGAACGCTTTGCCCAGACGAAGACAAGTCCCCTTGTCGAAACGTTGGCTCAAGCAACCCGAGGTTTTCCCCTCCCTTGTTCATTTTGTGATCGCCAAGGACCATCTACCACGCCCTCTCTCTACCACAGCCTGCTAGTTAGCCCGTCTTAGCTGTATTCAGATGTACTACACCTCTGACAATCATATGAAGAAAAAAGCGCTCATCTAACTCAAAAAGCCTAGTTTTCAAAGTTGTGTAAAGCCTTCGGTGAAACACCCTGTATAGAGTTTGAAGGAAGACCACATCATGTTTGCCCGCTATGGGTGATTCTGTAACCTGCCACCTTTGGGTCGCACAATTAACCGACGATCGCAGTTTTAAAACAAATCCCAAAACCGCGCTATCTAGCACCTCGGGTTCAATGTGCAGGGTTTGGTCGCCGAAAACAGCCGTTGATGCCTTTCCTGTGCACTTGCTGTTAAAGCAAATTTCCTCGCTTTTGACTGCTAAATATCTCTAGCTTAAAAATAACGAGAGGCCACAACTGCAACGCATTTACGGTGGGCCATGCATCTATGTTCACTGGCAGCCAGTGACGACTCCCGGAGTGCTTTTTTTTTTCTTCGCGTGAAAAATGCCAGTGACGGATGACGGCACCTCAAGATGCTACTTGATGTTGTCGCCATGTCACAATATGAGTTGTGAGACCGAGGCCATTCAACAATTGTCCGCTAAAGCCTGCTGTGACCTCCACAAGCACTCTCTGTCTCTATGTGCGAAAATAATGCGCGCGGTGTGTGAATGTCGTGGATGTCCTCCCACTCCCCGTGATTCAGTGAGCATTCTCACATGCTAAATGTCTCACAGTCTTGAACCCTGCCACGTGCTACTCGTCGCTTAGGTCACAAGCAGCATCGGTGAATAATCTCCAGGCTATTCTGAATGCTCACTCAGCGCTGAATGCGCGCACTTGAGGCGATGGGGGGGGGGGGGGGGGGGGGGGGGGGGGGGGGGGGGGGGGAGAGAGAGCATGTAATAGAAGCGGCCATGTAAGTTCGGCCAGTTCCCTTTTATATTCATGCCGCCCTAGTATCATCAGTAAGAAACCCGACATTAGGGCAAACACTTTAAGGGGATTCACAGCACTTGATAGATTTTTTTTTTCTTTTTGTGGTCCGACATCCCCTCCGCTATTCGCAACGCGTTAGAAAAAAGCTGCTTTCAGTTGCTTTTGTGCCTTGCGCCGGCTATGCGAAACAACAGTGCCAGTGGAAAATCTTCGATCCAGCTTTACTATGTACGCATCTTGTAAACATTTATATTTCTTCTATTCTTTATTCTGTTAGGCCTCTAAAGGCGCTCACAGGAAGGGGCAGTGGTACAGTCCGATTAATAACAAGTGGGACACTTTATACATTAGTAAACAATACCCACAGGAAATAAGAAAATAAAAAGCTTTTTAGGACTGAAAACAAAGATAGCGCTTTGGGTGCGTTCCAGCCTCCTCGAGCGAGTGCTTTTGCTGACGGCGCTTCGCTTTAGAAATGTCTCTACACCCAAGCAACATGCCATTTTGAATGGGAGGCGAGAAATAAAAGAAATCTTGCATTGCTGAACTTAGCTTTACTTGCAGGCTAGACTCCCCACAAGCGAGCGTTGAGGGCAGCTTGAAGCAGTCATACGTTGAAAACCTCTTCCGCGGTACGGGTGGACCACGCGCTCCCCCTGCAACACGCCCCAACGCACCAGACTAGCAGCCCACCAGCCCCGCCGTTTATATTTCCCGTGAGCTCAGTTTAACAAACGAATGGTCCAGCTTAATGGCTTGATAGAGACCTTTGAGTGCGCAGTCCACGAAAAAAAAATAAACAATAAAAAAAACACCCGGCGATACACGTAGAGATGACGTAGACCGTACGTTACCGATGTGTCACGTGTTTGTTCATTCACATCTTCCAAAAATACTTTCCCTTCCCAGAGTTCCTGGTGCCAGCAGTCGGGTCCTGGTCGTCACCAATATTGGTTGAACTGATACAATAGCCGTTTCCAAAAAATCAAACGTACAAGGAAAATTATTGCTATGAAACATTCGGAGTAACAGTAATGGGCAGCTGGCCAGCGGTTTTGTATCCTATATGTCTTGGCGTAACGCGCACGCGACACCTGCGGCCTTGAATTTCTCCCAATCACATGAAGATCATGTTGACAGCTGCGGCGTTTCGCATTCATTCAGGATGCATGAGGTCTAGAACTCATTTTTAATTTCTCCCTCTTCGATATTCAGACTTGGCGCGCTTTGCTGTTCTCTCTTCGACGACTGCTGTGGCGCCACCTCTTGATGGCTTCCTGCACGCATAAGCGAAGGCGGCTAGTATAAAAGTGCATCAGTGCAGTAATAGATTGCTGTTGGCCTCAAATGGGCCAGCTAGAGTAAGGTACAAGTCAAGAACGTGCGGGAAATTAACCGCGACGTGACGAGAGCCGGTTGACAGCATTGGCTGAAGGTCCTCTTCTGAGGGGCATTCACCCCTGCTTTCTTGAGTAGTAAAATTATATGTAGGTATAAGTCATGGAGGAAGGAAATTTTCCTTCCTCCAAGGTATAAGTAATTAAGGTATTCTAGCTAAGGAAATAACTTTTTAGAAGGTGCACTTGGGTGGCCAACTGTGAATGCGAAAACGTAGACCCCACAAATTTTGTAGCTGCAGAGATATCGATACATGGGGCGCGAAATTGTGGGCAGTTGCGGCAGTAATCGGTCTGGCGTACCCATTCTCCTCAAAACACCTCTGCAACGCGGTGAAGCCACCTTACCAGGATACACTGATATCGTGTAAACTCCACCTAGCAGTCGTGTGGTAGCGTTGACAATATGGCTACACTTTGCTTGCGCGCTTCCGACCAAATGCACTGTCCTCGCTGCGTTCTTTGACGCGATAACTTGCTATAAATAATCAAATTGGTTTTTGCACATTCTAACCCATATGTCAAGGGGCAAGAGATAAGTGCCTTTGTTCCTCTGATAATTTAGCCATTTTAAAGCTACTAAAAATGACTATATGTGTACAACATTTCTCTAGCTTTGTGTAAGCTTTGACAGTTCTCTCTCATTTCTCTTGTATCCTTCCAAAAACAATGGCACATTTAGTTCTTGTTAATTCAGACAGCATTGCAGCTCAGCTCAGGCGAATTTTTTGGTACAAAAGATTTGACTGTTCGCAGTTGTGCATCAATTTCAAGAACTACTTATCCACCCACGAACGCAACCTGCTGTGTACACTTTCTTCAGTCAGAGTCCGACTTTGTTCCCTGCCGGAGCATCACAAACAATCCTCTTATATAAGCTGAAAAGATCTCAGAAAAATGGAATACAAAGAAACCTGAAAGGTACTCCTCAATGAAATTTAGCTTCGAGTGGCCATGGTAACAGCCAACCATGAATACTCCACTATACGAGCTATGTCCTCCATTTTGCCAAGAACTGGTCAAAACGGACTATGTGTACTAGGGGTAGTCCATTAACGTAAAACATTATGCCAATTCGAGCTGGTATGAAAGAAAGGTCATTAACGTGTACAAATAGGCTTTGCAAACTCTCTACACTTCCAGAGTGGGAATAGGAACCTAGCGAGTTCTTGGGTCATGTGGTATGCCAAAGAAACCGGGGTATTACCTGAATTCTTTGATAACTGAGGAAAGAGCACCATGAGTGATCTCGTGCTCACCAGCCCACTCTGCCAGGAGGTGTTCCATGCGATACACTGAATCCCTACTCATAATGGCCTCTCTGATGCTGCACACAGAAGTTCCGAGTGAAGCCTCAACCTTAGAATCCATAGAGAAAGTATCGGTTAGCTCTAAGATTTACTTTTTAGATCATTGAAGCGAGACCCAGGTTCACTTCCAGAACTGGAAACAGTACTGTACATCCCACTCCTACCTGCAGACAGCTGTCATGAAATGCACCAGCTTGTGTGTTGTCGGTATCGCCACAACCAGCACCCCAACAAAAGTATACGTGGATTGAAATAACGCGCATGCCAGGATCATCCTCTTTAAAAGGCGGCAGCTAAGATGGAACCGCGTCGTCTTCAGAACGGGAATCCATGTTACCACTAGGCAAATTCATTCTAATGGGAGCTTTCGGATATGCCACCAACCAATTACCTTTCGAACTCTGGCCTCCTGCAATCATTAGTGGTGGTGTTCCCACCTGTGCATTTAATACATATCGCTTCCACTGTACTCCAGCCACTAGTCGGCTCACAACTACATGTACAAACATTTCAGGCAGCACAACACCACTCTAACTAGCACGCCTTCTGCCACTGCGTCACAAAGACTTCTGAAAGGTGGTTTCCTGGGCCAACACTCCACTTTTACAATGTGTGTGAACACCTGTCCACCCGATAATCCGCCCTGTAATACTAAAAACACTGACCGCCTACTCGCTGATCCTCAATTTGGAGCACTACGACACACCGCTTGCAAGTGGATGCACATCAAGAATTTAAGCGAGAAAATAACGGCAAACACTAACCCGATCGATGCCGCGACTGATGCCGTGACACTTCTTTGACGATGAAGCACAGCTGCAAGTCAGCACACAGAAGTCAAGCAACAATCAACAGTGGTGGTGGTGTGGCATAAGTCGCAAATTTCCCGTTTCTCTGACACATTTTTGGCGGGAACTTCGCAATAGGTTAGACATTCAAATACAAAATTTAAAAATAGTACATCAAAATAAAGATAGAAACTGTGAAATTATTATGAAATCACAATAAAAAGGCAGAAAATTTTCTCTGCCACCTTTGCTGAGTTACATGGCTGTTTGGCCTGACCCATCTCTATGCGAAGGTCCAGGTGGTTGAGGCGCCGGGTGGCGCCATGAAAGAGCGGCAAATGAAAGCTGTAGATGTCATTAACTTCTTGCTTATAGTACGATGCTCCACAGTACAAATGACAGACAAACAAACACATGGAACAAACGAAGCCCGCTTCGTTTGTTGCATGTGTTTCTTCATCTGTCATTTGTGTTGTGGAGTAGTGCTCTACAACCAAGGTGCAAAACCGACTAGCTCCCGTTCTAGCACTGCTTGTCATTAACTCGGGAAGTGCTGAAATGTATTGCTTGCTTACGGACGTCTAGGCGGCTGGGCCTGGACCCCAGCTCTTTAATTTGATACCAGTTGCGAAAGCAGCAAAACCACGCTTTCAAACCAGGCAGCTCCTTTTGGCAACTTTACAGATGGTTAGCTGGTCTATACACCAGGTAAGAATGGCAAAGAAATTGCCAACGCTAACTTCATAAGTGCTATGTATGGTCTGTCTTAGCTATTATCTCTCGGACTGTTGTATCATGCATTTTTTGTACTGATTCCATTTTAGTGATGTATTGCTAGGCATCAGCATATTTCAATGCCCACAGGCATCGCAACAGTCTACTACTTTAGCTCCCGAGATTTGGCGCACTTGGATTGCCAGATTTCATTTATGCGCCCGTTATATAGTATTTGGGTTTTGCAACTCGTATGAGCTCTGCTAGGGTGGGTCTGTGCCTGGACTGGTTGCAACGTTTTGGGAGACAAAATTCAGCCTGCCTTGTTTCGAACTATGAACCTAGAAATTGTATTTCTAAGCTTCAGGCGACGGGGAGAACGCAAGTAACAGAAAGATCCAATGGCGTAGGCTGCTAAAATGCCGGCACGGGGTGAACTACTATCGTGGAGTAACATTCGCGAGCGAAGTAGCCTGCGGGAGAGCTGACATAGTTGTGACGTAAGTCTTGTTATGGGAGCTTGGACAGGTCCGGCTCATGAAAACGTAGCAGCCAGGAAAGCGCAACACTTGGAAACGTAATAGCGCAGTTCTACAGTAGCAGGTCTGGTATGCTTCGTCTAGTGTTTCTTGATATTGCTGGTATAACCCTGAGGCATCCAGGAAGAGATTTGTTACTTAATGTGTCTAATAGTGGTGCTGTATGCTCGGATATACAGAAACACGAACATACTCATGTAATCCGTGTTCTTGCCGAACATCAACACCAAGAACGTTCACATCTGCCCAACAGCATTCTTAGCTTTATTGGTAGACGAAGGTAGCAGTCGAATCATGCTGGAGAGGCCCCTTGTGTCATAGATACATTTTTTCAAGGACGTCGAATACTATCTTTCATTGCTTTGATGGTATCTTCTTGACTCCAGCCTTGTACATATAGCCGTAATGCCTGAAGAACAATTGAAAAAAAAAACACATATTCAGTGTGAAATAGACCATTATAATGATCTCAGCGCAAAGCGAATTCTGTCATTAAATTTAGCTCAGCGCTGCATATACTACAAACTCAATATGACTTGCAGTGTGTCTGGACTGAACCGACAACGCTTTCCGCTTTATAGTAAATCAATACGCACCACACAAAGCATTCAACCTCCGCAAAAATTCAGTGTACTTTATTCTCCGCACTGCCGCTAACAGCTAAATGCATAAATTTACAGCCCGGCCGAGTTCGCACTGCTTCAGGAACTGAGTTCTTACCATAATTTTGGCACTGCAGCTCATACCGAGTGCGACAGTCTTCCAACAATGAAAGAGATCCCATTATTTCTGGTAATTTCGTTCATTACCAAGCCCAGAGATTTTATTGTTTCATGTCACGATGAAAAAAACTAAATGTGCAAATACTGCTGCGGCAGACAAAAATTGGTAAGAATTGCAGAAATGATTAAGAGAAGCCCATAAGGAGGGCACAAAACATAAGTTGTAGTTTTAGTTAGGACAAAATATTTTGCATGCGTACACTTCAGGATGAGAAAATCCACATTTTGACAACTTTTGCATGTGCACAGACTGCAGAGCAGTAAAGCATTGGCTGGCTGTACCTATTGCAAGACCATTCTTCTTGATTTTATTGCTATTTCTGTGAAGCACTGCCAGCCTCTGTTTGCTACACAAGCTTTTCCATAGCTCTCTAAACCAACCACCCTACATTGCTCATCCGAACCGCATATGTCACTGCACTGCTCATCCGTTTAAGATTGCCTGCCCTGTGTCCCGTAACAAACAAAAAAACAGCGAACATGCACTGATGATTAAACATTTAAAGTGAATAATGAGACAAGACTAACTAAAACAGAAATACAGTTGAAAGCTATTTGCAGAATCGCAGCATATAAAATAAAACAATATGTCAGAAACAAGCAATTGTACAGCAAACTCACCACAATAGCTGTGCAAAGGAAGTACATAACCTAACAGAACATACTGCAAGCTACGTGCCTCAACAAAACACACGAAAAGACGCACATGGACAAAACACCTCATTACATGAGCATATTAAAAAAAAACAGAAATCATAGGTTCTCTTCTACATCAGTCATCACATTTTTTGCTGTATTTAGATCATTTCTGAAAACTGCAGCACTTTTCCACCTCTTGAACATGTAATGTCTTGAAGTATAAAATTTTTCTTCAAAAACAAAACAGAAAGCAAAGGCTACGGGCACAACCTGCACCCTTCTTGCAAAATGGCCTTTCTAGAATCATCACATTGCTGACAGATGCTGTAGGTTTTCAAAACCTGAGCTTTGATGCAGTAAAAGAGGTGGAAAAGCACAGATCTGGACAAATAAGTGGTGAATGCTTATGTAAGTTGTATATGACCAACTGTCCTACAAAACAACCCTTCTCAGTTAAAAGATGAGTTCTGCACGTCTGTGTTCTCTTTGTTTGCACAGTCTTCTTTACTGTTTTTCACTAAATATGCTACAACAAATGACCCAAGCCAGTAAGCTCATACACAGTGTTTAGAATATGTCTGCCTACGTCAAACAATACTGTCTTTTTGACACAGCAGTCGAGTGCCGGTCATTGCCTCTGCACAGCAGACAGGAATGAAAGATATTGAATCATTAACATGAAACAGGCCAACAGTATTTGCAACCATAGAAGCTCCGAAAACATCTGCTTTTTTTAGACTACGCAGTTGAGTAACCATTTAGACAGCAGACAATTCAGCAAGGTAAAAGAATTACACTGCCAGAGGGAGTCGAAGCCATGAGTTTGTCATGTTGCGTGCAGCCCTAACCTAGGGCTGAGGCTGTCTGTTCTTTTCCTTTCGAAGGAAACAATCTTTAGTTGCCTACAGACTTAGCTGGAGAATGCTCACCAGCACCACACTCAACCACAGATTGGCAGTGGGGAGTCTCAAGTAAGGCAATACATAACTGGACAGATACTTTCATAAGCAGAAGGGTGTCTGTTGCTGCTGTATCTGAGCTGTTAACTCTTCAACCACCAAATTATTCCCCAGAAAACATACCAAAATCGCCAAATTTTATGGTAATTTTTGATGAAAGTAACCGATGTCAGGCTTTAAACACGCGCCAAAGACGCAAAACGCTTTTCATTGACAACTACGACACTATGGTGTAGAAAACTGCAACCAACGCAATCGCCAACTGTAACTCATCTTTGGCAGTACGAGCAACTCAACATGGGGTCGGACGAGTGTGACTTGTTAATGGCAATTTTGTTACAATCTCCCATGACAAGTACAGCTCAGAGTTGGTGGTTAAAGCACCGCATGTGAAGGTCATGGCTCAGGTTCCCACTGACTGCACGTTGACTTTTTGAGCTGTGCTAAATTGCTTCGTAACTATAAATGCTTTCAAAAGACGCAGGTCCAGTCCCGGCTGCAGCAGTCACATTTTGCGAAATGCTAGAGGCCCGTGCGTTGTGCATGTTAAGTAATCTCAGGTGATCTAAATTATCTGGAGCCCTCCACTGCGGCATCCTTCTTTGCCTGAGCTGCTTTGGGACACTAAACCCCATAAAACAGACTACACATGCTTATTCAGTAACTTCTCTTCCCAAAATGAAAAAAGCCAAAATAGTAACATTCCAATATGCCTCAACCGTTGATTTGTTTTATGCATCTTATGTGTGCAGTAAGGAAAAAACCATTGATTTACTTCAAAAGGTGGCAAGACCACCTACCTAACACTCTAATATGGCCAGAATTTTAACTCTGACATCTCAGAGATGACGACAATATTAATTTTGGTCGATTTGAATGGCTTCGTGCAAAGATTCTCTTTGGATTTGTTCTCATGACCTATCACACAACAGGAAGACGTACCCTCTAAAAATGCTAAGTTCTTAACCTTGACAATGTGACCATCAACAATGCAACAATTGCCTGGCCTGCTGCTGGTTAGCTTGAAGTTGTCGGTATTGGCAATAGAATACTCGGGCGGCTTGCACTCTTAAGGAAGCAACCTTCTGTTATGAGTTGCACTGACAATGAGCTCAGTGTGCTTTCTCGCAACTCCACTTGGATGTAATCCTTCTCAATGATTTGGTTGTGCAGTTGCTGAAGCAATGCCCCTGGCTTGCAAAGTTCCTTTATAATTTGCTGGAGGCAATCCTCAAAACAGAATGCACAGTCATTGTCCAAGGAACCGAAAACGCTCTCATCATCTCCAAGATGCAAGAGGCAACGCACAGTAAATGAAACATACTCTTTGCCATATAATCTAGCAAATTCAGAAACAAAAGATCCAACAGGAGGCATGCATAGAAACACTGTTGAATGCAGAGAGGGTTTTGCTCACCAGCACTGATATAGCAGAGTGGAGCACAAGGAAGTTCGCATACAGTGTGGTGGCAAAACATCTCCAAGGACGTGAGGCCCTGCGTACAATAGAAAAAGCCGGAGCTCAGTGGTCAAAGTCAGCACTGGTGAAAGTCAGCAACGGGCCGCCCTCTGCGTACAAATTCTGCTGGGACATTACTGGTAGCATCTAAAATTTCTTGAGAAATCTGTTTCTGGCCAGCAGGCCCAATGCAAGCTGTCGGTGGTCCCGAAAGCCGTAGATGTGTTAGCCTTCTTCGTAACACCCTAACAAACCAAATGCATGCAATCAGATGGCACGTTTTTGACACAATCAATGGGTAGTTTCAGCAGAACTGATGTGCCACGATGGTGCTCCTTATCCGTTTGTTCCCTAAGCGAACAATCTGTCTTCGGAGTGCTTGATGTTGGAGGAAAAGCAACCTTGCCATTTATGCAGTTCCCTTCTGCATCACAACCTGGACAATTCAAGTACCCCATGTGTGATTTCGTCATCAGCACAAATGATCTTGCAGGAGCATCATAAACAAAGCTGTGTACTTTCACAGAACAGTGAGAATTCAGGACAGTTGAGCCATTCTTCAACAAGTAGCTCATCAACAGGTATTCATATGCATCAGATGTTTTTGATGTCTGGCAAAAATGCCAACAAGAAATGGGGCCAGCCCTTTGCAGTTGGTCATCCAACATAATGTAGGCCAAATTTGTGTGCGGAAGCTTTCAGCCACTGGGAGGCCATCAATGTTGAAAGACAGAGACCGAGCTGATGACTCATTGTCCATTGTTTTCAGAGTTTCAAGGCCTCTTAATTAACAGAACTGGCAGTACTGCCTGGGCTCCATGTTAACAATGTTACCTCCAGGCTGTCTAGGAGTTTTCAGAAAGACACGGGCATCACTTGGCAAATCTTTGAAACAGTGGTGGTTCTTCGGTATCTTTAGCAATGAGGTAACCGCAATTTGCGTAAGCAGTGCAAAAAGTTGGGCACGTTGGTACTGGTTCATTTCGTGTGTGCCTTCAAGTGCCCCGTCCTTTTTTTTTGCACAGTCCTTCCATCAAAATGAGCCGTTGGCTTAACCTGACCTGAAGTTCTTTCACAATGCTGTTATAAGAACTGCCCACTCCAGTTCCGTGCGTATCATTAACCAATCCTACAACACTGTTGTCAGTGGCCTCTGTAGAATCAGGAACAAGGGTAGATTCCCAATCGCCCGACAGTGCACTTGTATGTGTCATGGCACATTCAGCTACCCAGGAAGGGTTGGCACCTCGCTAGGCACACTTGAAGCATCGGTTTGCTTGATCCAGCAAATGGACATTAAGAGGAACTGTATCCAGTTTGAAGAGCCTACTTGTCATAATGCAGTAGCGACACATCTTGCTTGATACCAAGCTTTTGCTCTACTGTGTACTTGTGCTTGGCCTTCGGCATAGTTTCTGCATAAAAGGGCTTCTTGCCTTTTGTCAAGACTAGTGGTCATCACAGTGAGCTGGCAACAGTAACTCACAGGGCTGTGCATACACTGTTTGGCCACACTACCATGTCGCGAGTTTTCTAAAGAATTTCAGGATGAAGGCAACCACACCACCATTTGGCAGTGCCAGTACCAACGTTGCATGTTTTTGCTGCTGAGTTCTGCCTACAACGAATTAATTTTACACAAATGCTTTTGAGTGAATCGGCTGTGACAGTCTACCGAAAGGTTGGCAGCTTTTCTTTCCCAATTCGCTGATGCCACGTGAAGGCAAATGCAGCCCTGGCCACGGCACCTTGCACGGTGCTTGTGATTCCCATTCCACAGTGTTCAAAATTGTGCGTGGAATTCACATCAGCTGCCATGTGAAGGCAAATGTAGCCTTGGCCACAGCGCGTTACATAGTGCTTATGATTCCAATTCCACAGCATCCCAAGCCTTATTGAATAAAACTTGCGTGTGGATTTCACTTTAGCTGTACAGGTTCCTGCTTGTCGCCGGCGTTGATTCTTTGTTCATATGAGGCGATCAACAGACTCATGATTGGTTATCATGGCCTTTATCTTGATCACACCGGTGTTGGGAAACATCAGGCACTAGGTTCCTAACCTTTGCAAAGAAACCATGTGTTCGAAGCCCATAAAGACAGCTGGCAGGGCAAGGTGTTCTTTTCAGTGGAATATTGGTTGAAAAAAGCATTAGTTAGTAAGCGGACGTGTCTTGCTGGCATTTTAATAAAGCTGAGCACTCGACTTCTGTCATTTTTCATGTACATTACGATTCGTACTGGCTGCTTTGTTGCCTCTTTTAGATGTCATTCGAAACTGCTAAGTTTGTATACCCTCAAGAGGTGGAGGTCGTGCCGGCAGCATGCACTGATGGTGACACTTGTGTATGGCCTGGCAGGAAAGCCGACTGAGTCAAAAGGCTGGTGAAGGCCTCCACACAGCCACAGAATGAATGGCAGCAATATACAGCCCTTGTCAAATGCTTTTCTGTAAGTTTTGATACTGTCATATCACCGCTGCGTAAGCAGCATGGTTGTTCGACCCATTTCAAAAGTTAAAGCGGTTGATAGGTACTTCTGATTTTTAATGTACCAAAGGCACATCTAAGCTTTCAGAAGCCATGGTTGGGGGTTTTGAAATCATTTTGATAGCTATTGGGGATCTGTAATACTACACAGGCTGCTGCACTGTGACCCTGTGTTTATCATTTAAAGTGCACATGCATATCAGGGTATAGTATATATTGGTTGAAATGCTAGCTGATGTCTTTAGTAGACCACAGAAGACATTTGACCTTTTTACATTCCCTCTTTATCTCTCTCTCTAATGTGCTGAAGGTTCATGTTCTTCTATTTCTAGCACCATATGAGAGCACGAGGAAGAGATTAGGGAGAGCAGAATTCACTTCGGAAATGGCATCAACAGATGATGAACAAAGGTAGGTGGTCTTAAGACCAAAAAGGTTTTTGTTAGTCAGATTCTGATGACAATAGCCCTCCAAAGAAACGGAAGTCAGCCAAAAAGGTGCCTAGATCAGCAGCTGCATATCCAGCAGTGCCACTGGCATTTCCAGCACCATCCACATCAGGTGTGCATGACCTGTTTGGGTGATGCTTGGGTATAAGAAGTGGATAAGTCATGGGCACAGAACAGGCCTGACTTCTTATCAACGGTGACTACTCTTTATTTGTTTCAGATGAAGCACTGCACAACAGTGCACTGCATAACAGTGCCCATGTCACAGCAGCCATTGCATCAGGTATTTACTTATGTGGTATTTGGAAATGTGAACAAATTCTGAAAACACTCATGCTTGGTTACATTTTCGGATGCTAGTACGCTAATTGGGTCCAGCATTCGCACCTCGAGTGGGTGAAGTTAGTTTAATGTCCTCAGAAAAAATATCTTTTAGCTAATCTGTTGTTTGAACTCTGCAGCGTACTCGCCCACAGCCACCGTGACCTCTAGAGACGCCATTCCTGAAGCAGGTAAGTTTTTTTCCATGTCTCTGTGCTGTGAAGTTTTTACATACTGTTAATTTGTAGGTTACATGTATTTATACATAACTGTTTCCATCAAAGACCTACAGCCTATGTTCTCGTGTATCCACTGCTAGAGTTTCAAAGGCAGGTGATGAGAGAAAGGCTGACAAGACCAACGATCGAGCAAGCTCTAGATCTCCTCCAGAATTTACCAGCACTGAGGACCCCCGGACAAGCAGTGGGGCATCCATCCTGGTTTCTAAATCATTTGTGGAGGTGCGTAGTTCCTGCAGTTTGACAGAAGCGTCAATGAAATTATGGAGCAACTGGTAAGAATTCTTGATGTGTACCATGAAATTTTGCTTTGTTAGAAACTCTGAATACCTAATAGTATGTTATTCTTTAAATTGCCTGCGGCCTCTCCTTCACTGTGTCCTAAAAAATGGGCAGAACATTTCAATGTACAAGAATAGCTATGCAGGGTCACAGCTTGTCATATACACAAATCATGTGACTTGTTTGAATGGAATGGAATATGCATAAGCAGTTTTAGTTACAAGTGCTATGCCCAACCTGCAGTCAAACTAAGCACAAATACAGTAAAACCTCGTTAATTCGACCCTCATTAATTCGGAAAATCGGATAATTCGGACAGCTCATCCGGTCCCGTCAACCACATATGGTTTTCTATGGCGTAAAACTCCCATTAATTTGGAGAAATTTGGCCGTCCTTCGGTTAATTCGGACAGGCGGCGGAGCTTGCATGTGTACAGGGAGGCCATGAGCGCAGCGGAGGTGAGATGATGATGATAGCGAGAGCGGCGCTGGTGTGAAACCGAAATGTAGAGGCGCCATCCGCATCGCTGTAGACATCAGCCAAGGCAGAAGCCTCAAATCCAATCCAATCCAAGGATGGGTTTTCTTGTTTTTTTTTTTCTTTTTGTTGTCGTTGCCCTGCCGCGCCGCTGCGTCTCGTCATTTTTTTTTCCCTTTGTGGAGCAACGCCGTTGAGCGAGGTGTGTGCGTGCTCAGCGTTTTTCTCCGCTACAATCTCGATAACGCTGCGTTTCTCGGCTCCTGCGATGGCTACCGAGGCCCCAGCGAAGCGGCCGAAGTATGTGGCGAAGGACTTGGCACAGAAAGTTGAAATATTGAAGGCTGTCAAGGAGGGAATTCCGCGACAAGCCATCATGGCAAGATTTAACGTGAAGAGGAGCACGCTGAGCTCGTACGTCAAGAATGAAGCGCAAATTTTGCAAGCTTACGATGGGCAGCAGTTCTCCGACAAGCGGAAGAGACTCCGAACGGCAGCACATCCGAAGCTGGAAGAAGCACTGCTTCGATGGATTGCGGACGCGCGAAACTCGCAGCTGCCGTTGAGCGGACCCCTCATCTGTGCACAAGCAGAAAAATACGCCCTAATGATGGACATTGGAGGTTTCAGTGCATCAGAAGGGTGGTTTGACCGCTTCAAGAAGAGGCATAATTTGGTATTCCGCAGTGTCTGCGGCGAGAAAGGTGCTGTGGATGCAAGCGTGGAGAACGATTGGAGGAGTGAGCTTCCGAGGCGCCTCGCTGCTTATGAGCCTTGCAACGTATTCAATGCCGATGAGACGGCACTGTTCTACAAGGCCCTGCCAGATAAGACACTCGCTTTTAAGGGAGACCCTTGCGTCGGCGGCAAGCGAAGTAAGGACAGGGTGACAGTTTTGCTTGCTGCGAATATGACCGGCACGGAGCGGCTGCCGCTGCTGGTTATTGAAAAATCACAGAAACCGCGGTGCTTCAAAAATATAAAACAGCTTCCTGTGGACTACCGATCCAACAAAAAGGCTTGGATGACATCTGAAATATTTCAAGCCTGGCTACGCCAACTAGACCGCAGCTTTTGCGCAAAAAAACGCAAGGTACTGCTTGTAATCGACAACTGTAGTGCACACAACAACATGTCAGGGCTGGAAAACATAGAGCTGCTCTTTCTGCCGCCTAACACCACAGCTTCCCTCCAACCCTTGGACCAGGGAATAATTCAATATGTAAAGACCCGGTACCGCAAGCAGGTGCTCAAACGCATGTTGTTGTGTTTAGAAGCAGGTAGAAAGTACGATATCACGCTTCTCAGCGCCGTGCATATATTAGTGCACGTGTGGCGCAATACACCACCTGCAGTTATTGAAAACTGCTTTAAACACAGTGGCTTCACTCAGAGCATCGGTCCCATCGATGTGGATGAACCTGATGCCAGCCGCGAGGAAGAGAGCGACTACGAAAGCATTCTGCCGCCGAATGTTGAGCTGTGCGATTATGTCGCTATCGACAGCAATGTTGCCGTTGCCGGCCATCTCACCGACAGTGAAATCGTGGAAGAAGCCTTAGGAAGTGAGCAGCCGAGTTCCGACGATAACGACGACACGCATGATGAACTGCCGCATCACACTGTGACGGAGGCTGTTGATGCCCTGAGTGTTCTAGAAGACATATGTGCAGGTTCTGCAGACAGCGTGCGCGCACTGCATCATTTGGCAGAAGTGCGCAAAGTCGTCGTAGCGATGAAAGTTTCCCGCACAAGGCAGTCAACGATAACAGATTTTTTTCAAAAAATAAAGGTATGTTGATGAGGGGCACTTTGTTGTGTTTTTTTCTGGTCCTCTCGATAATTCGACATTCGGTTAATTCGGACATTTCTTCCGGTCCCGCGAAATCCGAATTAACGGGGTTTTACTGTAGTACTGAAAATGAGAAGTGGTCATAAACAGTTGGTGTGCTATCTTTGAGCAGTAGGAGAATTTATCTGTGTATCTGCATGCATGCAGTTAGAAAGGTGCCAAAAAAGTTGGAGGCTTATCAAGGTTAAGCCCAGTGGATGCGAAGCAGCCTTCGTTTTGCATTCTTATTATTAACGTCCTTAGCGTTTGGAGGCATCTTGACCGCATACACGCCCGGCGCAAAGACGCTGGCGCGGTTGCGGGCACAGAGACTGACGCGACAGCGGGCGCGCGCCGCCTCATCCCTGGCGTGACGTCACATATCACGTGATGCAGCGATGGTGGCGCCACCGCCGCGTCGCGCGCGACGGCGCGAACCGAAGCGTGGAGGCCTCGTCCGACGGCGCGACATGAGGCCCCATCTGCAGCCGGAGTGACATCATCACGTGACGTCACATCATGTGATCTCACTTCAAGGTGAATGGTGGCCACCGCCGGGCGTCGCACGAAGGCCCGAAACCTACGTTAATATGCTTCGCATAAAACATCTTCCAAGTAACCTCCTTATAACTATGAGCTACCAAGTATTTACTGCTCATCTCGGCACACCCTCACTGTACAGGGTGGAATACTATTTAGACTGTGTAACTCCAGCATGTATGCATGTGCATTTGACACTTGGTCTGTGTGCCCCCATAAAGAATAGAGGCACACAGCAACAGCAAGATTCCAATGTTTGGAGGAATCCCCCAAAAGGGAGTAGATTGGTAATAAAAGAATAATTATTCTTTAGCATCCACCCAAGCGAAGCCATATGCCTACGTCAGAGAGCTATATGGCTTTCAGAGAAACTTCATAGTTGAAGAAAAATTCGCCCTGGTCTGGAGCTTGAACTCAAGACCACCGCCTCATCGGAGAAGTCACTCTACCTACTGGACTAACCGGGACGGCTAGCGCATATGGTAGGGCGAGAGTGAATTAATCAACTACTCGAAGTGGGAACAGTGTTGGTCCAATGTTTCGAGGAATCCCCAAGGTGGAGTGGGCGGTAAGGCAGCAAGTAGTCTCAGGTTCAAACCCCAGACCAGGACGAATCTTCAGCAACTACGAAGTTTCTGTGAAAGCTGTATAGCTTTCAACTGTAACCTTATGGCTGCGCTTGAGTGGACGCCAACGAGTAATTATTCCTTTATTAGCAGTAAGATTCTCTCCATGTTCCCAATATGCATGTAATTGTTCTGTGCGTATTAATTATCTGTAGCACTAACATGCTTGCCGTGAAATTAATGTTTACCCCAGCCTAATTTATGCAGCAGTAAGGCTTCAAAGTTTATGAAGAGTCAAATTTTTATATTACAAACATTTATGCTGCCTACTATTTTTTCTTTTTTCAGCTTCAAGAACTGAAGAGCCTTGGTGGCAACAATGTGGCGGCAACCAGCAAACGAATTTTGATCTATTTAATGGAAGACACAGTTGCCCAGAATTACAGCTGGGTGGGCAATAAAGGCAAAGAGAAATTTGGAGAACTAAATGTGACAGCTGTCATAAAGGGTATGTTACTCAACAAAGTACTGCCAGCGGTGCACAAAACTGCAATTAAACTTTGACAGGAAGAGCATATCCTACCACTGATAACTTAATGTTGTCGTTTTGGATATGAGTTTTAATGAAAGGGTACAAATAAATTGAATTGTACACATCCCGTATGCAAACTCAACTCTATGTACAACATGTTTAATGTTGGTAAAAATTTTGCAGCAAGCAAAGTGTGTTCCTCCTTTAGTGTAATTCAATTCACAATTGCCAGTAATATACCATTAGCCAGTAATATACTATTAAGTAGATTAAATGGGAAGTGCAGCCTGGGGGCACAGATGAGAAACAATTGACATGGATGGGTGCTACTTTATTAATAGCATTTAGAAATATTTATATGAAGGGTGGGCTTTAAAAACAAAACAGCAGGAAAAGCGCCTCTCCATGCCAATCCCTTCCCACCTGTGTTTCCTCGCGCTGTACTCCACCTGTTTAAAATACACCAACTAGCTCAACAACTAGCCCCAATAGAGTATCATCCATTCTGTGTTTTATCATACTGAATATGTCAATTCAGTCTGCATAGATGCTGTTCGCTGAAACAAGATATTTACGGCAACACTGGGCGACAACGAGGGAGTTAAGAAAATGGCTACAGCATGCGCCTTGCAGGCTGAAGCAGCTGCAGCAAAGGACTGCTAAGAAAGCCAAGACAAGCCAATTCCTTTTTTTTTTTTTTTGACAGCATGGGAACATTTTTGGTAAACGGTAATGGCCAAAAGGGTCACCATATGACATGGCATTCACAAAATTTATTCCACACATTGTGTTATCCACTTCATGTTAGGGTGCAAGATGCTTTTAATTTTTTAAGGCGGAAGCCTTTAATGCCTCATCGTTGTAAGCAGGGGTTGTCGACAGAAATGTCACGCTTTTCAATTGGTCGAAACGGTCGTGACGTCACAGTGCACGAATTTCAAACGGGGCCAATTGTACTTTGGCTAGTAACCATGCAACCAATTAAAGGGATCATATAATGATGCTCCAAGTAAGTGGGACTTAGTTTAGTTAATTGCTTACTAAACCAATTAGTCTAATTAACCTTTCTAGTCAGACCAGATAAATAAATAAAACCGAGTAGGAAATTGGCCGAGCTCGGGAATCGAACCCCGGTCTCCGAAGTGCGAGACGAGCACGCTACTACTCTGCCATGCCAGCTCAATGGTTTGGAATGAACAAAGGCGCGTCTAGTGAATACGGTGTCTTCGTTCACTCCCATCTTCCTCCCTTCCCGTTACGACGAGGTTTCAGTGTCCACCGAGATATGAGAGAAAGAAACATTTCCTTTCCTCAAAAACCAATTTACCGACGAGCAAGGCATAGCGCCGAACGGGCGATGGCGTTCAATGGACTCCCTGGCAGCGTTGCAAGACGCTGTCGCGTTCCGCTCTTAGAGGCGAAGCTCAACACCTTAACCACATATGAGTGACACAAGCAGCAACACCACGCTTAAGGCTTTCGCCTCACCGCACTTTAGGTCAACAAAGTGCCCCCTGATTTTTTTTAACATAGTGCGCGCATACTATTAGTGCTCGTGACTTGCTGCCTGTAGTTTTTTAAAATGATTCTTAACCCTTTAAGGCACTTAGCACACAATTAGGTACATTAAAAACTTGAGCTTTTTCTTACTGTGGTCTACATAGCATTGATTTTTTTTCATTTCAGATCAATTTAGCATCCTGAATTTTGCAGATAAGGTGCTTTCTAAGCCAACTAACACAGCAAATAATATTTCACAAAATGGTGATCTTAGTACCATGCCCCACACTATTTTCTTAGAGATTTTGACAACAGAACTGATGTCAATTCCTTGTGTAAAATGTGTCTCTGAAGCGATTTTACTATGCCTATGGTACCAATGTCATAAATCTTAGATTTTTTTAATCTTAGTTTTCAATTCTTACAGCAGTCTCTAGGATGTTTCTACATGCCTGAAAAAAAAACCACTCCTCCGTCATTAGTTCTCCATTGGAAAACTAATTAATATTTATTTTGAATGA
Organism: Amblyomma mixtum; assembly: GCF_055824585.1. Taxonomy (NCBI): domain Eukaryota; kingdom Metazoa; phylum Arthropoda; class Arachnida; order Ixodida; family Ixodidae; genus Amblyomma; species Amblyomma mixtum. The sequence continues at coordinate 207,088,015 of NC_143014.1, forward strand.
AAGAAAAAATGGTGCATGAAAGGGTTGTAGAATGTAGTTGTGTTTTTCTGGACGGTGCTACAGCTGAGTGCAAATAGCACATGTCAGTGAAGGTCTTGGTTCGCAGGTACAATTGTTTTCACCTGTAACATAATTCCTGAGCTAATTTCTTCAAGCACACACTACTCTAACTGACACATTTTCCTTCACACAGTGCATTATTTAGTTTACTGTTTCATACTGTACCCTGTTATATTCACAGGCCGCTCAAAACGAACTGGAGACATTGTCAGAGTAGTATAGGACCGACTGGCCACTAAATGAGATGTCATCGTGGCCCTCCATGTTCTATTCTATTTGCCACTACAGCACGGACCCCCCCCCCCCCCCCCCCATAAAATATTGTTACTACGAAGAAGACGAAGAAGCAGGCAGCAAAGCAGGATGGAGCACTTGCGCTAGGCCCCCCGCCATTGAAATCATATTTCATCTGTCATCATGTCGTCCCATTTCTTGGCTTGCCACCCCTAATCAATATCATGTGTGGTCATGATATGGGCCATTATGACCAAAATGAAAATCATATGGACATTCTGTGGACATTATGTGAACTTGTAAAAAGCACATGGACATCTGACATAAAGGATATTATATGAGCAATACACCCCTTCACTTGTCCTGACGGACTACACACGGACCTGCCTTCACAGCCTCAGTCACCGTCAAATGCTGGCAGCCACACCTGCCTCACTTTTTACGCGCAAGACCCCTTTCACCCGATGTCAGGAGGACCTCCGAATTTCGCGTCCGGTGCTCTATCAACTGAGCTATGGCAGTGGCTGTCCAATCTGCTGCTTTTGGGGGTATTTATGCGTCGAGTAAGCGAACCCTGAGAGTGTTCCCCAGCGCCATCCTCATTCATAGCGGCGGACGTAGTACGGTCCTGTATTACCACAAGCGCCACATAATAACGGGGTCAAACGGTGAGGACGGAAGTTGTGCTAGGTTACCTATGGCATCAAGACTGCCAGATTTGAGGCCCCCATAAAGCCGTAGAGCAGACAAGGGAATGGAAAAGGGTGTTCGTTATGACACAAATGACGGAAGCCAACAGTCATATAGAAACCAAGGAGCACAGGGAATTTCGGAGGTCGTGGGTTCGGATCCCACTGACAGCATGTGGTTGTTTTTTCTTCTGCTTTTATCAATTTCCCGCTGAAAAAAAAACTACAAAAGCTACAAACTACAAAAACTACAAAAAACTACAAGAAGAAAAGACATTCCCTATGCTCCCTGGTTTCGATGACTGTTGGCTTCCGTCAAATATAGGTTTGCTTAATCAGTAAATGACAAGAACGAAATGCACTATCGAAAAAAAAGTTGCAGGAAGTCACGGAGCCTACTTTTGTTAATCATTTGCAGCGGCACAAAAATTTTATGCGCAGTTTCAAGCTACTGTAAAAGGAACGGTGGATACCAGTCAACCAAGCACCACCGATGTGTTGAGAAAAACAGCGTTGCCAGAATCGAAACGGCAGGCCTTGGACCTAAAGATTGCCTGAAGAGCACTCGATTTGCAGCCATATGCTATCGTCAAAGACCATGATCCCAAATACTTGTTGAATGAGGCTGTTCCTGGTTATCAGCCACCATCAAGAACAACACTGTCTCGTACACTGGTGCACAAGTTGTACAATGACACTAGGAAGCAAGTCCTTCTGGAGCTGCACAAAGCATTTGAAGATGGCATGGAATCACTTGCATTCACCTCTGACATTTGCACATCAAGAGCAAATGAAAGCTACATCAGCCTGGCATGCCACTTCTTGGACCCTCTGTTCAAGCTGACGCGGTACAAGTTGAGCACCCATCAATTTCCGGGAAAGCACACAGCAACTAGAATTGCTGCAATTCTAGAAGGTCTTGTTGCCGAGTGGGACACTCCCGATAACAGTTTTCCAACTTATGTGGTGACTGACAATGCGCACAATATTCGGGGAGCCACACATGCTCTTTCTCAGTTTGAAAAAACTTGTTTTGCCCACACCTTGGAGCTGGCTGTCAACGACGCCACGGAAATGACTTCAGGCCTTTCTGTGCTTTGTAAGAAAACAATAGCCATTGTTAGGCATTACAAGCACAGCCCAAAGGCACATGACAGACTGAATTGTTGCCAGAAAAAAACTAAACAAGCCGGTTCTTCGAGTTGTACAGGATGTTGAAACGAGGTTGAATAGCGAAGTTGCAATGTTTTCCAGGCTTGTGGAGTTGATAGAGGCAATAACCATAGATCTTGCATCTGAAGATGAACACATTGAAAGCTCTTCAGTGACAGAACGGAGGGAAATGAATGACTATTTTGCTGCTTTGAGACTGCTTGAAGAAGGAACTACAGCTGGAGCTGATAGCTACCCAGGGAAATGAATGACTATTTTGCTGCTTTGAGACTGCTTGAAGAAGGAACTACAGCTGGAGCTGATAGCTACCCAACACTCTCAGCTCTCACGTCCATCCTTTTACTCCTTGCTCACGCACCTAAGCAATGCTGCGACTCAACAGTTGCAACATCTGTATTTTCTGCTAATCTGGCTGAGTGCCTGAAGACAAGGTTTCCAAGCTACAAACTTGACCATGCTGTAAACTTGGCAATGTTCTTGGACCCTCGTTTCGAGCTAGTGGTATACCAAGAGCATGGAGCAAAGAGTAACTGGCCCAAGAACTTGGTAGTTGAAAATGTACAAACATTCCTAATACACAAAACAGCACACAGGTATCCCATGTGTTGGTGGCCCAGGAAACAGTCCAACCCACCTCAGCACTGCGGAAGAATTTCGACACCCTTTTAAGGCAGCGACAGCATTCACAGCCATGAGCACAAGCAGAAGTAGACGATACTTGCAAGATGCGATTCTAGACCGAAAGGAGGACCCTTATCGCTGGAGGCGAGAGCAAGGTGCAAATGCTTACCCTCTGCTGGCTCAACTTGCAAGCAGATACCTGCCCATACCAGCCACAAGCGTGTCTAGTGATTGACTATTCTCAGTTTCTGGTGCTATTGTTACCAGCAGGACAGCATGCCTACTTCCTGGACATGTTGAGCAGCTCACTTTCCTCCATGACAAAATTAAGAAACTCAACTTGTAACATCCGTTCAGTGAACAGCTGCACTGGACTTTTCTTTTTGCTGGGAACTATTTGAAAGTACACTAGTGAAAAAGGTTGTGCAATAATTTTGCTTTTTTTCCGGCCGTGTTTTGCAGAACAATTCATCCAAAATTTACCTTGGCAGCATATGAAAAATACTCGATTCGATTTGCACTTCAGTTTTAATATTCGAATTTGCTTTGCACCCAAAATTTTGCTATTCACACAGATATACTTGTGTCAGTTGTATTGGAACTGGACTGAATTGGGATCTACCTCAACACCTGCAGGAAGATTGAAATGCCCGAGCGCATCTACTGCTGCCCAGTGGGTTTCAGCTGAGTGGTACATTCTGTCTTATGAAATGGTCGGTCAACCGAGCATTTAAGAAATGCTCGATTTCAAAGGCGCTCGAAGGAAGTAAGGACGAGCTGCCGTGGGGGACAACCAGAGGCAAAGAGAAGCCTGGCTGAGATAACAGCAGCAATGGTGATAATTGTGGAGAGGATGAAGACGAGGCATAAAATTGCCACCCATTTTGCCGCTACTTAATAAAATTGCACGGCTTTTAGCACAGTTTTGGTTTCTTGAGTAGCATTTGTGTTCTATAGTTCCGGCTTCTCGCGTTACATTCGCATTGTTTCGTTTATTCCCACAAAGTTGACCCTCGCGTTACAATAGTGTTTTTTTTCCCCCGTTTCAAACACCTAAAGCTGACCCTTGCATTACAATTGTGGTCGCGTTACATTTGGATAAATACGGCAACGAGATATATATGAAAAAAAAAAACTAAATATTAATGAATCAGGGTGGATGTTTGGGCGAATTGGTTGCTCATGATGAAAAACTGTAGCACTCGAGACAAGGACACAACGAAGACGACAACAAGTTAGTTGAGTTGAAAGTTAGCGCATGTGTTGTCGTCTTCGTTGTGTCCTTGTCTCGAGCGCTACAGTTTTTCATCATGAAAGAATGATATCCTTGAAACTAAAGCCCCCAGGTAGTATTTCTTGTCTGTCTTAAATGATTCTGAAGAGGCACGCAGTGAAGCGTTGTTGGTGAAATGCAATGAGACAGCTTGCAAAACTAATGAAAAGCAGCAGTTTGGGAAACAATGCGAGTGGCACCATCCATTACGCATTCCTCTGCAACGCCTGGCCGGCAGTGCTGGCAGAGGAATGTGCTGAAATGCTGCTTTCTTGGCAAGACACAGCCCACTAAGTGCTTGCATATCAGTTCTGCCATACACAGCCCTGCAATGAAATAATAATCGTTGCAAAATTCTAACGAAAAAGAGCGAAGTGATTTTGGCAGCAATAATTCTCAGCACATCAACAATGCTTGACTGATCTGAGCCTTTAGCTTCACCTCCTTGCATCGAGGCACTCAAGAGAAGCCACCATGGTGAGTGACTGTTGCTGCATATTAGCTTCTCATGTCGTGTGCCCACATGTTAGCCCAATTCTATGTTTTAGAGCGCAGCTCCTTGGTGCCCATTCCTTTGTTTCACGGCGTCATCGTTGTCCCTCATAACCAGCTCCGCAGCTGGGGCAGCGTGCTGCTCTAGCTGCACGCACTCCTAACGCCATTTCTCCCACACGACAAGCCAAAACGCATAGCCGCTGCCGTTCACCCCTGCACTGCATGCACTGCAATTCTGCACTGTGTGCTGTAGCATGATAAATTACAACCCTGAAATTGCGGCCTTTGCTTCAGCTTCATTTGTGAGTGTTTAGTTGCCACATTAGTGCTCAAAAAAAGGTAAAGAAAGCAGTTCGACAAGTGTTCCACAAAGGCTGAAAAAACTTAGTGTCATTTTTCACACAAAAGTGAAAGATAGGGCAATTTGTGCAAATTTTGGCACCCAGACCTTTCCACTCTCGGTAACTGCAAGCACCACAGGCTGGTGGTGATTCTGTAGTCAGCTGCCCCAGAGGTGCTCCTCACAAGTCAGCCCTTGTGCGGGTTGGCACTGCACCTGCAAACAGGACCAGCAATACACAACAGTAAAATAAAAATTTGCAAAGAAAGGCAAAAGCTGCCATTAATTATACCAGGTCCAGGATCAATAGACATCAATTTTAATTGTGAACTGTATAATATTATAAGGTACTGCTATGCAAAAATTGAAGGTAATAATCCATTCTTCCAATGCATAGCAAAATCTTGTAAAGTTTGTCCATCATTCGCATAGGGTAGTTAAGACTGCCATAGAAAACCAATGGGGAACGCTTTTGAGGATCGCAAAAATGTTAATAGCACCAAAAATTGAAGCCTGCAGAGGGGAGAGCTGCAAATATAGTGACTGATATAGTGAAACCTTATGATGTATGAAAAAGAAAATGCATACATAGAATAATTTCCCGTTGAAAAATGCACTTGTCCAGAATTTCTGGGTACAACATCATACCTTAGAGACATACAGAAATGAAACAAGGGCCATTTTTACCATTGCCCAATTGGTTTAGCCTTGTTCCAACATAGCTGTGTACATATAGGTTAACTGAGTAAATGTCTCAGCCAAGTCGCTCATCATGAATGAGCCCCCGACATCAGCAGCACGATTTCTTATCACCAGAGCAATAGCTGGGTACACATGCTATTGCCTTTCCAGACGACACAAGGTGCTCCTCTGACGCTAGTGCCAGACAGTCTGTGCTGAACAGGTGTGCCCAAATATTTGAAATAACTATGTTTGTTTTCCATTCGGAAATGAAGTTCCTTTGAAAAATTGATCTTGAACCTTTAATCCGTGTTTCAAAAACATGACTTCTGACAGCAAAAACACAAGAGACAACACAAAGAATAGAGATGCCACAAGCAATTTTATGGTGTCCCCGTTCACTGCATCACCTTTTCTGTTTAACACTGTACAACTTTGTAAATACAGTCAAGCCCACTTATAACAATATTCAAGTGCCATGTAAATACCATTGTTATAACCAATAATTGTTATAACAGGGTTGTGCCAAAAAAAGAGAAAAGATGACAAACTTCAGAGCATTTATTGACAGTAAATACCCGGAGGGGTTTGACTGTTCTAATGCCTGTACAAGCAGGTTAATTCGAACTTCAGGGAACCGGAACAGTGTTCACCGTTCACCGATGACCAAAGCACCGCCATCACTGTGCCAACGGGAGCTTCACGCACCAACACGTCACAGGAATGAAGCCGTTTTCCGGAAGTGATTCTTATGGGAAATTCAAGAAGCATGCAGAACTAAGGGTGCGGTGACAGCTGACGAGAGAAAGACCGCGCTGGCTGCACGCACGCGCACTGCACCGACTGATTGGGGGTATGCATGGCACGCGTAACCAATGCAGCAATGCAGCAGCTCTCCTGACGCGATGACGCCTGCCTCTTTTGCTTTCGTGGCATTGCTGCGCCAGCTTAGTGCATTGGTCGGCCCCACACGTGCGCGCTTTTGTGTTGTATGGTTTTGCTGGTGTGGTTGTAGCATTTCCTTCTTTTTTTTTCTATAATGGTTGACACTCAATTACCAGATTTAATTGTTATAACCTATAATGTGCCTTGACAGCATTGCTATAAGCAGTTTATTTTACCATAGAACACATGGCAAAGCTGATGGTGCCATGACTGACCATTGTTATATCCGATATATTGTTATAACCAGTATTGTTATAAGTGGACTTGACTGTACTAACAAACCCACACCTTAGAGTGTCAGAAAGGAATGTAGAATAAGGTTAGTGGTAGCACATACACAAGTCTGTTCATGGATTTTGTGTTGGAAGAACAGCTCAACAAAAAGACAGGAGTGAAACACATGCACCAAGACAGCTAGCCACCAATCCCTGTTTTGCCAGCACAATGCACATACCGGGTGTTTCACCTAAGTTGTTCTGAACTTTTTAAAAACAGGCTTTTTAAGTAAGAATAGCACTTTTTTCAGCATAGCATTGTAAGTGGTGTAGCGCATCATAGTACTACTAAGACGTGCAACTAGTAGGCAGGTTAATTAAATTTAATTAATTAATTTAATTCAATTTAATTCATTATTTATTTAATTTTCCAAGTATTATTGTTAGTCTACTTATTTGAGAGGCGTGTAGCCCACCATAAGTAGTATCTATAGAATTTCAAAAACGTGCTACCCTTGGCACTATGGACAAACGAATTTTGGCCATTTCGACGAGTTACATGCACTGGGGGTGTTGCTTTGTGTGCAAGCTTCTCGAAAGCGCATGCATCTGAGACTAACAGTAATAGCTAAAAAGTTAACTACTCAATATTAGTTAACCAGCTTACTTACTTAGTAAGCACATCTTACCTGTATTCTGACACGCAACACCATTGGCAATGCTGTGCCGAAAAAAGCACTTTTCTAACACAAAAAGCCTATATTTAAAAATTGTAGAGTAGCCTAGGTGAAACATCCACTATATAACGTGCAAGAGCTAAACAAAAAAAATGAAAAAGAAGGCACACTGTTCATTGTGGAAATCACAGAGCATGCAATGCAGCTTTGGCACAATGATGCATGGGTTTCTACTAGCATGATTTCCTACTAGCAAGGCTGGACAGATTTCACGTAGTGTGTTTACTATTTTTCCATGCCAAAGGACAGCTTGATAGCACAATTACCTTTGAGTCCTGGACAATATACGGTGCATTATGAGGCAAAGGAAGGAGGCAACTAGGCAACTTCAGGTTACTTTGCGTTGCAACAGCATAAAAGTGTACCCTAAAACAACTCACTCTCGCAAACAGTTTTGCGCTCTGACCACACAAAGCAAGGAGTCTCATAAGGGGAGTTTGCCATAACCAAAATTAATTTCTTTTTCAAAACCATGTACCTTGTATAATATTTCCTCAATGCCATAAAAACAACAAAAATATGAATAAAGAAGGTGCAGCTATCAATCATGTCATGGCAAGCAACACACACACCTTCCATCAAAATTACACCAACTGCTTGTGCATCTGGGCTTGACAGTTCCTTTCATGCTTAGAAACCTGCAACCCTAGTGATGCAAAAAATGAGCTACATGGCCAGGCTCAAAAGAAAACCTGGCAGCTGGTATATTTCACATAAAGACTTCGCTTGTTGTAATAATACAAATAGGCTAACAGAATATGAAAAGACATATTTGGCCATCTCACTATAGTTAATGTAAAATCCACACCACCTGCACGCTTCATTTTACTTTCAGCAAGGAAAATAGGCTAAAGATGGGCTTGCCTTTAAGAAGGGAGATACTGTTTTGGCTTAGCTTAGCTTACTTTCAGGCAGTTCAAGGGTGATTATTTCATTAGAAAGTGAATGCAGTGCTTGCAGTTTTGGTTATATCACTGTAGCACACAAATTTAAATTTTTCAAACATTAAAAAAGTATAAAAAAAGGCTGTACAGTATTACTTTTTGGCAGTGCTAACTTAGCACTTGTACCTAAAGGCAGCAAAAATGCTTCAACTACAGTGATAGGTCATAGAAGCCAAAATAAAATCTGTGCCTGTTTAATTTCAGACGTGGTCAGTAATGCGAGTCCAGCTGACAGTTCAATTACTGTTTCATCTTTGAGCTGCAAAACATGGCTGCACCATAACATCTTCCACATTTTGCCCCTAAAGCGAAATAAGACACCTGCGCTGGAAAGGACTTTGAGGACTTGCACATGGCACTGGTATATTCACATGACGTCACGAGCACCATTTTGTTGTTTAGCGCGTAGCGTTAGCTGTGCAGGCCGATGAGAGCTGTGATAATCCCTTTAGACACATCTGCAACTTTTCATAGTAGTCCACAGACTACAAAATGGCAGCCTCTGTGACATCTGTGACCACTCCATGTTACAGTAGAAGGATAACAGGGTTGTAATCCCGCTGTAATACTGCCTTAAAACACTGCCCTGTAGCCGATGAAATAATACTGAGCATCAAAGTGGCAGTATTTGATGATGATTTATTGAGAACAGACCCACATATTATTTCAAATGGGGGCATGCCAACTTATGCTACTGATGTCCTGGTTCAAAGGAGTGTATGCAGTGACTGAACATACTGAACAGTCTACAAAAACACACAAATAAACCACAATACCTACATGTACTCTGCAACGCACGTTCATTCGGCAGAAAAAAGGAGAATGGCCCCAATTCTGGACTGTGGAGACACTCTCTCTGCTGACAGCTTTTTTCGGGCTTCTTGGCTGTGGAACAGCAGGCACTTGACCTGCATAACATCATAATCTCCAGCTGAGCTTTCTCTGGAAGATGCAGTACACACCATGCCTTACACACAATTTAATAGTAATTATCTGTAGTGGCTATTTTCTCTGCAAGACAAGGCTGCCCAACTTCACAACCTAAACAATTAAGCAAGTGCACCACGTCAGTACTAATTGCACTTTTTGCATCTCAACCTCTCATGATACCACACTCTTGAGCCAGCTGGCATTTCACACAGACACAAGACAATGTTTAACCCATATATGCATGGTGTCCTACATATAGGCCACCACTTTTTTGCCCAGTAACTGTAAAAGTTTATTGTGTAAAAGCTTGTGCCGGCTAGCGTAGGTTCACAGGCGCTAAACATTTCCTGCGCAACTGTTGTGTTGTGTGCAATAAGATTAAGAGCTGCCAGCCTTTCTCTAGAAGCAGGCAGCAAAGTCGACTACATCGAGACTCTGCAATAAACAAAAAATGAGATTTGCACATTGCCATAAAAAAATCCCAATGAGAAATGTGATTTTAAAGTCAATGTCAAATGTTTGAAGCTTTACTGCGCATAATAGGTAGTGCTTTTTCCTAGTATCCTAATTGCAGGACAGCTTAAACGTCAGCATTGGGAAAAATATTGCCATCAATAAAAGGATGATTCTGAATTCTGAAGTGAAAACATTTTATATCAGAAGATATTTAATTTGTTTAAATTCCTGAAGATTCAGCATATATGGGTTAAAAGTGTAAACTCAGAACACCACTTGCTCACACTAGTATTCAAATATAAGCTCTGCACTCCTTAGTGCTGTTTCACATGCTGCAACTACAATGAAAATATTTGGTGGAGTTAATGATGTCGCAGTGCAATTTTCGGCGAGTGCTTTCACATGCATACCCTGTGAATTTGGTCAGAGTGACACCCACGGTTTCCTGATGTCTGCATAGGCAACCCATGATTAAATGCACCAGTAACGCAACACGTTGATATTGCTACACTCGTGTAGTTTTTAGATGCAAGCCGATATTTTGTGTGTTTTGATAATACAGTTTTTCTTCGCCTACGGTAACTCCTCACACGTGACCGCACGTCACATGATGTCACGCCCCCCTCGAGCCAGCACGCAGAAGCTGCAACTGAATTCCAACAGGTCGCAAGCCCGTCGCAAGTTGTCTATGGCCAGACCGATGCTCTCTCCTGCCACAGACCAACGGAAATCCTAGCGATCGGAGGCAAAAATCGTAACATGTGAAACAAGCCTTAGGGATTTTAAAAACCATTTAATTTAAAAGGGCTCTATTAAAAGGTTACGAACCACTTCTTTTCTCAGGCTAGTTCTTCACAGTGCTCAAAGTCAGGGGGTCTCAAGGGGTCTGCTTGTTGTTCTTGCAATATTTTCATTAACTTTTGCTTCGGTCACTTGCAGAGCAATTTCACCGCTTACTTTTTTCCGTTTCGTTAGCTTTTTCTTTTCTTTAAAGTATAACTGAAACTTGCGCTTTTAGCATAACGTGGGATTAAAGAAAATTTTTTGCAAACATTTTATTTACATTTACTTACTTTTACAAAAACTCTGTCACACCAGCCGGTCGAGACTGTTCAGAAACGCTATGTACCTTTGCCCTCAATGTCAAGAGTACTATAAAACAGTGGTTCCACAAACAATACTACACATATTAGAAATGGCGACGCTTCGTTTCACTGTGAGCAGTTTAATGTCGAGCACACTGGCAGAGCTCGGGGATTGCTTGTTTCAAGTTTGCGTCATAAATTGAGCAAAAATATAATCTTTAAAAACGATTTCTCTCCTTTGTATAAAACGATGCATAAAACAGGCTGCCAGCTACTTTCTCTCCCTTCCTCTTTATTTCCCCCTCCACCTGTGCTCAAATAACTGAGCACAGGTGGAGCTCACAGGCTGAACCTGAGTCGCTTTGGGATAATAAACCCCCATAAACCAAACCCCTTCGATAGAGCCAGACTTTATAAACACTCATTCTTCATCAAAATCCAGCAATATTTTTTGTGCGAAAGCACTACTCCAGATGTATCAACCCCGAGCAAGAATCTTGTCATCTTGTATTGTCTTGCGCTCCAAATTAACCCGACCTTACCTGAGCTCACTTGAGTAAGTTCGGAGGAGCGTCACACTAGCTGCAGCCAATGGGGGACGAAGTTCAGGCATGTTCAGAGGACCGTCGCCCAAGCTGCAGCCACTGGGAGGAAGCTCGGGTAAGTTCGGAGGAGCGTCATGCCAGCTGTAACCAATGGGAGGCAGGTGGCAGCTAATGATTGGTCACGAGAGGTTGTTCAGGAAGAGCAACATGGGTCACACAGTCCCTACCGGTGGCTGTTATATAAACAGCTACCCGCAAGTGCAGTGAAGCTTCGCTTAATGCTGGCAGAAAATTAGCTAAATTTATTTTAAAATTTCAATAGTTTTTATTATTAAATGCAATTCATTTTCTGCTTATCCTTTTTAGGTAAATTTATAAAAAATTTATAATTATTTTTTATATTAACCATTCACCACTGTGCTGGTAGTGGTATGAGCACTCGTCATGATCTATGAAAGTTAAGTAGAGAATGGCCCACTAAGGCTATCCCGTCATACCCTTAACACGGAGCTTAAATGCCCCCTCAAACTGAAGAACGAACACCTGCTTCTGCATGTATACTCTGTTTCTCTACGTTAAACCCCTACCACTTATTTTTTTTATTCATGCCCAACTGCCATGAAAAGCTCTTTACAGCTGCTGGTAACGTTACCAAGGCACTGATGATTGCACAGGTAGTCTCCAGTCGACGAAGCTGCGTCGTCAACCCTCCCTCTACGCGAATATGTGCCCATGCAGCCAAGTGTAGCCACTTTTTAAGCTTGCACAACACCTCTGCGAGTCGATTACAGTGCCTTTGGAACCCTTGGGGGCCGCTGTGGTAGCTCCATTGGGGTGTTCTGCTTCCCTCTGCGGGGATCACTGCCCAGAGCCAGGGGTGGGTGGAGGGAGGTGTGGGACGATATGGGGAACTGGGAAGTCCGCAAAGGAAGCCATGGCACAGACTAAACATTCACTGTTCACTCTGCTTTCACGCAACTACTCACCCGCCACGGTCGTCGGTAACGCGCATCGCTCGGTCTGTTTGGTGTTGCATAATCCACTGCGCTAATACAGGCGTTGAATAGTATCTTGATATGGCTTCTTATGCTTGGAACATACCGATGCGAGCCGATGACACAGGCTGTCAAACCCTCGCGCATTTGCATAGCGGATAAACAGACCGAACGGCGCACGCTCTACCGGTTAACCGCTGCAGCCGGATAGTCGGTTGAAAAAGATGCGTGCAGAGAGCAGCGCACAATCACATTGAACAATGGAGAGGAAGAGATCTACCTCAAAGATAGCAAAAATATAGTCACATTAAGGTTTGCTGCGCGATATCCGATTGTCAAGTTTATGTTATTTTAGTACTCGTGGTTTGGTTTGGTTTATGGGGTTTAACGTTCCAAAGCGACTAAGGCTATGAGAGACGCCGTAGAGAAGGGCTACGGAAATTTCGACCACCTGGGGTTCTTTAACGTGCACTGACATCGCACAGTACACGGGCCTCTAGAATTTCTCCTCCAAAGAAATTCCAGCCGCCGCGGCCGGGATCGAACCTGCGTCGTGTGCCTGGCATTAGGTGCAAAGGCATCTACGCACACCACGGCATTCGTGTCGCAAAGCCGACATTCTGAACCAGAGAAGCCAGCAAGTTCGTGACTCGATGTAGAATTCATTTTGCTACCGCGCAAACAAGCGTTAGAGTAGTACTTGCTGTAGTGCTAGTTGGTTCATGTTATAAATTTGAACGGCGCAAAGGAGACGGACAAAGGAAATAGAGGGGAGATAGATAGCGCCTGAGTTGGTAGCAGGCGCTCTTTCTATCCACCCTGTATTTCCTGTGTCCGTCTCTTTTGCGCCGTTCAAATTTACAGTCAAGCGTGCACAATGATAAGGGAAAACGAACGGGACAGCACCTCGTCCCATCGGTTTCTTCTCGCCTTTGTGCTCGTTTATTTGCGCGGTCGCAAAATTGTGCCCATTCCTGCGCAGCATTTTGTGTGACAATTTGCGTGTCTCACCTACAAATGAGGACTCGACGCCTTGCAGTTAGCGGTTTCTTCTTTTGTTTCACGGTTCCAGTGTTTGATCACAACTGCAGCGGCATCCATCATTGAACTAGAACGTATTTAAAGACGCAAAGCCTCCATATGCTTCGCACCGTGGTCACTAACGCAGAAGCAGAGAAAGCTTCAGAATATGAGAAAGCTTCAGAATATGAGAAAGCGATGGTTCACACAGCCGCAAACGACTGTTAAGGCACTGCAGGTTACCTGCGATGAGAGCGGTGCACAGACGCTCATCAATAAGATCCGTACTTAGAGCAGCGTGCTGCTCTCGAAGGGCGCTCTCCCGGTCTGGGCCTGGCCGCGCGCTCTGCGGTCCGTGCCACCAGCATCTCACGTTCCTGCGCGTGTTGGTCTCGTGCTTCGAGAATTTCCGCACCAAATTCTAGTGCGGCATGCCTAACAAGCTACGATTCCCCACTCAACCCAAACACGAAATGCGCGACAAGTTCCCCATTTTCCCTGATCGGCGCCAATGTTCGAGTACGTCCAATAGGCCTTGACATCGTGACCAACAGCTCTCCCTCACTTTGTGCTAGCGGCGCTAGTGTCCGACAAAATTTTTAGTTTCGTTTTTAACACAATGTTAAAAAAACGTAAACTCAACAATAAAAATAATGTATATAAATCTATTACTCATAGTTTTGAATCATTATTTATAGTTATGTAGCTTTTTAATTTAAACAAAAACGGTTCTCTTTTTTTTATGTTGCTGAAAATGTTTACTGACCAAACTGAGTATGAACCCCGTGGCTGGAGTCCCTATTTCAGGATTACATTGGTCTAAACTACTACGGCGGCCATGCTTGAGAGTATGCGTAGAGATTACCCGGCGGTCTGTTTTCAATAAAGTATTCAGTTGTTAGACCAGCCTTTGTCCTGTGTTCTCTCCCTGTGTGTTCGTCTTTTTTGGCTGGTTTTTCTTCTTTGATTTGACCTGCTTACGAGCCATTTCTGGCCCTCAGAACCAGCGCTGAGCAGGGCCATGGAGGAAAAAAAAACTGAGGGAAGAACGTCCGGCGACAGCCTTGAAGCCAGTCATAAAAAGCAAAAATATAGTAAAAAAAAGAGAGTGGGTCCTCTCTGTGATCATTTCAAGTGAGAACGTGAGATATCATCTAGCTCGTTGCGCGCGCGCATGCGCGAACCAGCGCAGCAAACTGACTGCAGATCAACCGCCTTGCTGTATGCCCGCGCCACGGGCCGCGCAGACGCGCAGACTAGATTATACCAGAACAAAAACATAAAGGCTGACTGGGAGAGCGAAAAACAGGGGAGGGAGCGGCTTCACGAGCACTTGGCTTGCGAAGGCTGGCCGCTTGGCATCGCGCTCCCTCCTCAGTTTTTTTGTCCATGAGCAGGGCGGCCTCTCACCGGTTAGGGGTTGGGGAAGGGATTGGGGATATGACTTGTTTTTCTGGCAGACTCATAGCATCTGGTAGAAATGCACATTTTCTCCACAGTGCCGACATTCTGGCCTGTAAAGTTCTAGGTGCTACGTGTAGTGATTTGGATGTGAAGAAGTTTAATGTTATTTTTTCGTCCTTGGCCCAGTGTTTTTCCTACATACCGGGCTAGTAGGTGTGTAGGTGTTTTCAAATAAATTTGAAAATTTATTTTAGACCACACCTCCCTCAATTAAAGCCTTTAATTCTGTTCACTTCTTTTGTAATTAATTTGAACTACCAAGTTTATTATAATTGCTGAAACGCATCGGGTGATTTCTGTCCAAGCTTGTTTGGCGTTATTTTTTTTATTTTTAGCTATGAATGTCCCAATACAAGTGAGTGCAATAGATGGGTAAGTAAACTGAGCAGACGGGGTCAATGACCCAGCGTCTTGGTTTCGCACGTTTTGAAGAAACAAAGATTATCAGCAACGGTAATAAAATATAAGCACTCGCCTGTTCGTCTGGGTATACCTATATGAGGGCAAACTGTTACCCAAGCAAACATGAAATCATTTATTCAGTGGTTATGAAAACATACAATAAAGTTACCAATATTTCTGTTTATGGGAACGTGAACATTATTGCACTTTTTCAAAGTGACATCTATGTTAAATAGATGCCTGTAATTGACAAAACAGTTGGGATTGCATATATACATAGATGCAGAATTCAGGCTTCAAAGCAAAACTGTCGCGGAACTTCATATTCTGGCTTGGTTACGCAAGGCTGACTCCAGCACAAGTTTTGCTTCCGTGGCCGCTAGAATGAGGGCTTGGAATTTGGCGAAGATGAATTCGAAGCCTCACTGTGGCATACGCAGCAGTCAACATTTTTCTTATTCGCTCTTTGTGAGCCATGCAAGTCTTCACAGAGGGCTTGTCTACCTCTGCAAGATATGCGATCAAAGAACGAAGTGGCGACTTTATGGTGAAAAATGAGCCGGTACACCATGAATTGACGGCGGTAAAATTCTCTTCATAGTTTTTCACTGTTTTCATTACATCCCTGCTGGGATATATGAGGTTTCGTCCATCCCTGACGTATTCCTTGAGTGCAGTGAGGGAAGCATACTCATCGTCAGGGTTGCCAAGAAGAGCAGCTTTGCACTGCGCACAAGTTATGAATTCTAGAATTCCTTTCAAAATAAAAGCGCCAAGGTAAAACAAGATACGGCACTCGGCTGACGTGAGCTCTTCAATGAACAGGATTTTAGAATCATTGATTTCATCGACTTCGTTGTCCGTACCTTCTTTCTTGGCGTGTGCAAGCAGATTGACAAGGTATTAACGGTCGTCAAGTTCGTATAACTTGTCGACCTGGGAGTATGAAGAAAGTGGCTGACGCTGATTAGTCGAAGTGCACACTTCAAGTCGTACGTAGTGGGCACTGACTTCATGAGCCGCACCGCAGAAAAAAAGTTTTCTAGGCAGTCTTGCAACAGCCTGCTCGTCAGAAGGAATTCATACCTTCACTGCCAAGAAGCACTTCTTGAAGGCGAAGGACAGCCGTTGTTGCAATTAGGACCTCTGCTTGCGATGGTTTTCACTGAGATCCAGTGCCTATTTTAAGTTCTCTGTTCGTGTCTGTTGCCATTCGAGTGTGTCCAAGGCGGCATGATATTTAGTCATGTTTCTGCGGCTTAACACCATGTTGGGATGACGCGATGACATAAGGGCGTACCACCTAGAAACGAGTTCCATAAACCACGATGTTGTTTCGGCCTCTGGCTCAATCGCTCCTTCTTTTATTAGGAACCGAATAGCTGGCGGGGCTTCGCGGAAGAGCTGGACAGCGACTCCAACTTTCATCTTGGTGAAGTGTACACCACTAATGTTGATTTCTGATAATTTTGGGGCTACCTTAAGCTCACTGCCAGAGACATAATTCAAGACGGCCAGTACATGCTCTAGTTTCACCTTCGAGGAAGTCAATCCGTTCTTGCTTACTGTATTATCACAGAGTGTGAAGACTTTAGAGCTTAGAAGCTGTCTTTTCAGGTTCTTAAGGACATGTGCTAGGTCAGAGGTGAAAAAAAGTCCCTTCCCGCCTAAGGTTGGGTGGGGTATTGAGCACGAAGTCGTCGAATGGCGGTGACTCAAAAAGCCAAATTCTCTCCACATAGCGCGGTTTGCTGCACCCATGTCACAGGCGAATACCCGTACTCATAGAGAAATCTGGCTGGCTGAATATCTGAACTATTTCCAGGACATATGTCCTGAGTACACAGCCGTCCACGTGCCTACCAGTAAATTCGTATAGGCTATCACTTGCATCCATCTTTGGTTCACCCCACCTAGCATAAATACCAATGCGTGGTTGGCTGCCTCTGCAGGCTTCGCGGGCAAGGTCGTTCCTCCCAAAAGCACGTCTTCTCCGCGCTCGAGTTCAAATCCGGGCGTTATCTCCATTTCATCCAGAAAGAGAACGCAGTCTTTTTCCGCGTCCTCCATTCCCTCTGCTTTCGACCTCATTGCGTCGGTCACTTCATGCAGGATAGCTGGCAGAAACTTCAGGCTCTGAATTATTCTTGCTAACGTTCTGCTTGATGGGAGAGGGTAGCCAATCTTTTTGAGCGTTTCATACCCAGTGGTTCCACAAGCAAATTTAATTTTTAGGCCTTGTTTTACTGTTTGCGCTGACCAGGAATCTCGGCACGAATTTGGTCTTCATATAAAAACTTCGCATTTCGTGAGAAATTAGCTGCCTCTTTCTGCAGCTTACGATACTGCTTCTGTAGTTTTTTGACACTGTTCTTATAGTCTTTATGGTGTTGTTTCAGCTTAATGTTGGCTGCTGTGAGATATACTATCTTCTTCCTAAGCTCTGCTGCCTCAGAATCAAAGGGTTGGGTCGCACGAACCACTGCAGTTTCTTGAGGCCGAACATCCGTGGTGGTCGAAGTAAGTTGCTCACTAGCATTGTTGTTTTTTCTGTACCTACCAATGTCTCATTTATCACCCCGTCTGACGATGAATCTGCTGGAAGAGAAGGACGCTTCTCACTTCTGGTGAAGAACCTTGTGCGGCAGCGTCATCACTGCATAATGCAGGCACGTGCACACTTCGGTCCCTTGGTGGCCTTCGCTCTTTAGGAAATTCTGGAAGCAGATAAATGAGGAAAACGAGCACATTACATATTCAAAATAGTGGTCATTTTGCAAACTCCGAAAGTAAGCTTTTCTGCATTGCAAAGGACTCTTCACCATGGTGGCCCATCGTAAACGTCAGGTGCAGCTGTTTTTCACCCTCCTTCAACAAAAGGAAAGGCTAGGCAAAGCTGGTGCCAATCCCGTTATCCCGACAGCGTGTCGTATAAAGGAAAGGAGGAAAGGAACGCAGCATTATTCATACTATATATACCTGCACCTTTTTCTGACCCCAAAGCTGGTTTGGCGGCCAAGGTGAAGAAATTTTGCTATGCCAAGAAGCTGACATCCAAAGTTTTGAAAAGGGTCGATAGAAGACGCGTCAGAAAATTTAATATGTATGCGCACCAACCACTTCATCACACAACGTTTTCAAATGTAGACGACGAGGCGATAAGCAGCATGGCAACAAACACCAAGGTTAGGAGGTATCTGACCTTTGAATGGGAACACCGCTGGGACAGCACTGGGCTTGAGCTTCTTCCATCCGTCCGCGCGGTTTTGTTCGAAGCTCTTGTCTTCGAAATGAGCCTGCAGATGAATTTGTCATTGGAATTAGCCCGACATTTCCTGCTCGAGAATGAAAACAATGAACACAGCACGCAAGAAAACAAACTATTCCAAATATATCAGTCGAATTACTCGAATGAGCACCTCAATCTGCACCTAACAACATCTCCTGTTAATCTCATTTACTGACCTAATGCGACGTTGTTGGACGAAGCATCGGGCTAACAGGCAGCGCAAGCTACCCAACGCAGCATACGAGTGAAAAACTAAAAAAAATCTTAAGTAAATTAATCCGTATTGGTTCCTAGACGACCCCGATGCACAGTAATTGCCACAGCTTATGTGTCCTCGCTTGTTCTCGTGCTCTGTGCCTTGATTCGTGCCGGCCGCGGTTCGCTGACAAGCGCCTCGTAACGGCAATTGTTTTCTAATGAACAGAAGCGGCGAAGGCACGTTTGGTACGCATTCACGAACGAAAACATTGCGCCATGCAATTTCGGATGCAAACAGGCAAGTGGCAGGCAATGACCGGTTCGACGCTGAAGCGCCGCCATTTTTTTTTACGCCGAGCAAGACGAATAGTGTGGAAATGAAATCTGACCAATACAAATGTTGTACTACACTTAGCTGACTAAACGCAAAAGCGGTAAGTCTTAACAAAAACAGCACTGGACCAACATGCAGCACTTACACTACAGACACATCAGGAGTTCGTTGGTTGCCACTTGTCACGCTTGATCCGGAGCAGCCACAGAAGGCTCCTTTTCGGGTCTCTTGGAAAATGGAACATCCTCCTGCCGTTTCTCGCATGGTTGGAGCACTGAGGAACACAACATCCAGGCATTGCACGGCGATGAAAGTCGCGCGAACGCAGGCACGGAGTGGTGACGCCTGCATGACAGCAGAGCGGCGAAGTGGACGCGGGCAACGCAATGGCGGAGGGAGCGCGCGAAAACAGGTTTAGGTGTACGCCCGCGCACCGCGTACTCTCAACAACCTTACGCGGGCAGCACCCCACATTTTTTTTTTATTTCAATACCCTGTATTTGTACATAGTGTATATTGCCGCCCAACCCCTATCCTTTCTTCTATCGCTCCCGCCTTTCTTTCCTTCTCCCTGTCCTCTCCCTGTCATTTTATTCCCGCTAACCGCAGCTCAGGTGCTTCAGCCTTCGATGGCAGATGCCGCGGATAGCAACATCTGTTCCTTCATTTTTATTTTCTTATTATTAATAAATATGCACTAACAACGCCGAGCGGTTCAAAGGGTGACTTCATCCTAAGCGGAGGGGCGCGCATCGAGGCATCCCAAACCTTTCAGAGTTGGCCCGCCACCTGCACAGGCGCTTTATCAAGCACTGCGTGGAATGCTTCGCTTGCCGCACTGCCTCATCGAGACCAGCGCGACACGCGTTGTCTGCATCAGCGCTTTTTCAATCGCTGCGCAACACACATGGCAACACGCGTCGTTTGCACCGGGACAAATCTTTTCAAACGCAGCGCCATTTAAGTAAATTGGTAAATTGGTTTTTGAGGAAAGTGAATGGCGCAGTATCTGTCTCACATATCTCGGCGGATACCTGAACCACGCCTTAAGGGCAGGGAGGAAGGTGGGAGTGAAAGAAGAGAGAGAAAAAGAGGTGCCGTAGTGGAGGTATCCGGAATAATTTCAACCACCTGTGGATCTTTAACGTGCACTGACATCGCACAGCACGCGGGCGCCTTCTGCGTTTCGCCTTCTTCGAAACGCGGGAAATTTTTATTTTAATATTTCAGTTTTTCTCTCCACTGCCTCCCATTGTCGTTTTGCATACCGACATGACCTTGAAGAATGGGAGCAGTACACCTTTCGTTCTAAAAAACCAGTGCTTTCGCGCTACAATCGGCTTAACCAAGTTAAAACCCTCACAATTTTGACAGCAACCAGTATGAATGATTCCACCTGCTCAGAATTGCGAGGTTAAATAAAGAAAACCGGCATATATAAAGTTTGAGGTCCTTGAACCGTGGCTGAGGTCACAAATGTTCTACGCTGTGCCGCTGTTCGATAGGATCGCCCGCAGGATCGGCGGAGAGGATAGCCCCTGAACACGTGCTCTCCCTAGCGGCGACGCTCACTTCCAGTCACCGGCCATCCCATTCGCACGGAGAAAGCGTAATTTGAGAGAGCGGTGCGACCGCTCTTCTCGCCACACGGTGGCGCGCTTAACCCATGCTCGCGCTTAACCCATGCTGCCCAACAGGTGGGCAGCTAAGGTATTTAAATATTTATACAGAAAGAGCGTTGACTCACGGTGGCGGAAAAGAACTAGAAAACTAACCAGTAAGCATGTCGGTCATGAGGACGGAGAAAGAAAGAGCATTAAACGGCAGGTTAAAAACGCGGAAGTTAAAAATTGGATTAATTCAATGGAAAAGAAACATAGTGTAGAACTATATCGATACTGAAAAAGGCAGATCAGGAAAGAATTTTTCTATGATACGAGGGGGTACCCAAAAGAAACCGGACTTATTTTTGTTTGAACTTATTTGTTCACATTTTAAGCACAGACCTTCAATCTCCTTCAAAGTATTCCCTACTTGCAATGATACGCTTGTCAAATCTTTCATTCCATTTTTCAAAACATTGTTTAAATTCATCTTTTGTGATGCTTGACAGTGCCTCCGTCGTTTTTTTCTTCACCTCAGCAACGTCAGCGAAACGCTTTCCATTCACCTATTTTTTCATTCTAGGAAACAAAGAAAGTAGCACGGGGCAAGGTCGGGAGAGTATGAGGGTTGAGGAACAGGGGTCGTGCCATTTTTGGTCAAAAACTATCGTAGAGACAGGGCTGTGTGAGCAGGGGCATTGCCATGATGGAAAAACCAGTCACCCGACCGCCACAAATCTGGCCGCTTCCACCGCACACTGTTGCCCAATCTTTTCAAAACATCCAAGTAGAAAGCCTGGTTAACTGTCTGACCCTGCGGAACAAATTCTCAATGAACGACTCCTCTCACGTCGAAAAAACAAATCAGCATTGTTTTGAGGTTTGGTTTCACCTGACGAGCTTTCTTGAGGCGAGGTGAATTTGAAGTTTTCCATTGGCATAATTGTTGCTTTGATTCAGGATTCGATTCAGGAACACTTGAGTTGTCCCCATAGCATCGTCCTTGTACGTCTTTCTTAATATTTCAAGAGTTTCCCTTCAACTTTTTCCGAGAAAAAATCAGAATTTCACTGGCGCACGCTGTTCACGAAAATCATCCATTGCAAAAACGACATTCACACAAAACAGTAGTCACTCTAAAACTCTGCCTAGACTAGTCTTACCTCCTTCAACGACGGCACTCGGCTTACTGACTCTGGAATGTTCGTTCTATGCGCTCCTAGTGGCAAAACGCGGTACCACAGAAGCTTTGCCGGCCAAAAAATTTAGTCCGGTTTCTTTTGGGTACCCCCTCAAGAGGCAGTGCCCTACTTTTTGAAGCTAGGTCAGGGTGTCTTAGAAAGGGCAGCTACAAAAAGAAATTTAACGAAGACGACACATGTGCAGTGTGTGGTAGATCTGTGGAAACAATTGAACACCTCATAATCAAATGTGATGGTATCCATCCGGATGTCGATGCAGGCATAGTCACTCTTTCTGAGGCCCTAGGGTTTAAAGATAACAATGGTCATGTAAATAAATCTGCAGTGGAAGTTAGCAAAAAGCGATTGGAGGATTGGTGGCTGAAAAGCAGAGATGCGGCATAAGGTTAGAATTGTAGGAAACAGTAGGTAAAGATGATGGCGAATCTTAATGAGAATTGCCAACACAGTAAACAAAAAAATAATAAAGAAAGAAAAGCTGAGCATGGTGGCAATTGCCACCACCCCGTTTCAAAGGGGGCGCTTCCATCCATCCATCCATCCATCCATCCATCCATCCATCCATCCATCCATCCATCCATCCATCCATCCATCCATCCATCCATCCATCCATCCATCCATCCATCCATCCATCCATCCATCCATCCATCCATCCATCCATCCATCCATCCATCCATCCATCCATCCATCCATCCATCCATCCATCCATCCATCCAACCATCCGTCCGTCCGTCCGTCCGTCCGTCCGTCCGTCCGTCCGTCCGTCCGTCCGTCCGTCCGTCCGTCCATCCATCCATCCATCCATCCATCCATCCATCCATCCATCCATCCATCCATCCGTCCATCCATCCATCCGTCCGTCCGTCCGTCCGTCCGTCCGTCCGTCCGTCCGTCCGTCCGTCCGCTTTCCCTGAGGCGGTCGTGCGTGGACCACGAAAACGCAGTTGTCGCAGGCCTGTGTGCGATGCGCGCTAGAAAATTACCGCACAGCAGCGCCGGCAAAGGACAAGGTAGCTTGCTGGTATAATAATTCTTCCTAAATTCGGAAGCAGACCTAGGACCTAGCTGAAGCAGACCGTCATAAGAGCGTTTTTTATTTGTGCAGTTGTATATGCACCAAGCATTAATTACTTTGCATTTGAGCACAGCGGTCTATTTTAATTTTGCTATCCCTGTAAGCGTTAGTTTAGAGCCTTAAAATATATAGAGATTAGAGTTCTGTCGGTTTTCCTGTGCAGCAATGGTATTTGATTTGGATTTGGAGAATGAGTACAGGGCCTGGGACACAAAGGACGCAGTATAGTGGTACAATAGAATATTAAAAAAAAGTGTTAACACATGGTAATCTGTCAGGGCAGGGTACAATAAAGAAAGCAAGGTGCTAAGCATGATTTAACATGAACACTGTAATTTACCAAGGAATGCTTTTTCTAGAATTAGGCGCTGAAATGAACCAACTGCTTCAGATGAATTGATTTCATAAAATATCTTATTCCATGAAGATATTCCTGCAAAAAAGACTGTGAACTTTCCATGATTAATGCGTATCGTAGGAGCAGAAGGTTGAGGTATTTCAGAAAAAAACTCGTATTTTAGTACTGGAAAGATTAGAAACGGTGAAGCTAACTATAAATATGTCACGACGAAGGAGACGGAGCATGAAGACTACGAACATATGCCTGAACAGCTGCCGAACCGAAAGGCTATTTTGATTAATGTACAGTGGAGCGGAATGAGCGTGAAAAAGGTTGAAGGTCATTGGTCGGATTGCTTGTTTTTGAAGGCGTTGAATGTGGCCCAAGTGCGTAGCATAAGTGTTACCCCAAGATAACAGGCAGTAAGATAAGTAGCTGAGCATATACGTATGATACAATGATAGGATGATACGCGGTTGAAAGTAATATCATGCTTTGATAATGATATGAATACCGAACGAAATTTTTTGAAAGAGGTATTGCGCATGATTATAGAATTTCAGATGTTTCTCCAGTATTACACCATGAAATTTGGTGTTATGGGAAAGAGGTATGACGTGACTATAAAGTGACAATGATAAAGAAGTAGAGGTTGCAATTTGATGACATGGAAATACAAGGAATGCTGTTTCCTCTGGATTGATACGCAGTAGGTTAATCGAACACTAAATGTGGATTTTGCGCAAGTCAGTGGCAGTTTATGCTGCAGTGGCTTTGTCAGACGTAAAAATCATAGTGTCATCCGCATCAAAATACAGTTAGAATAGTGGAGAACATTGGCGACGTCATTAATATATAACAAGAATAATAATGGCCCTAAATTGGATCCCTTAGGGACTCCCATGCGAGTACGTTTTGCGGGTGGAAAGCTGTCATTTATTTGCACGGACTGAAAACGGTTAATAAGATAGCTATGAAGGAACTTGTTATGCCAAACGATTCAAGTTTATGTAGAAGAATTCGATGATTAATGGCGTTAAATACTTTTATGATCAATAAATACGGTTTCCTGATCAAAGATTTCTGACCGAAGAATTGTTTAATTCTTTCAGTGAACTTAATAAGCGCTAGTTCCGTCGAAAAGCATGGTCTGAAACCAAACTGATGTTCAGAAATTAGGTTAAATTTAATCAAGTAGTTACAATCGTTTATGTAGGAGCTTTTCTACAACTTTTCTAAGAAGCAGGAGGATACAAATGGGTCGATAGTTATTAATAACGTACAATCGCCTTTATTAAACACAGCTATAATTTTTTCACTTTTCAGAGAGTTCGGAAATACGCCTGATTTGACCATGGTGTTGACAATGCCTGCAAAAATTCAGGGGGGCACTTTGTTGACCTAAAGTGCGGTGAGGCGAAAGCCTTAAGCGCGGTGTTGCTGCTTGTGTCACTGATGTGTTGTTAAGATGTTAAGCTTCGTCTCTAACAGTGAAACGCGACAGCGTCTTGCAACGCTGCCAGGGAGTCCACAGAACGCCATCGCCCGTTCGGTTCTACGCCTTGTTCGTCGGTAAATTGGTTTTTGAGAAAAGGAAATGTATCTGTCTCGCATACCTCAGTGGACACCTGAGCCTCGTCGTAACGGGAAGGGAGGAAGATAGGAGTGAACGAAGACACCGTATTCACTAGACGCGCCTTTGTTCATTCCAAACCATCGCGCTGGCATGACGGAGTGGTTAGCATGCTCGTCTCGCACTCCGTAGACCGGGGTTCGATTCCCGAACTCGACCAATTTCCTACTCGGCTTTATTTATTTATCTGGCCTGACTAGAAAAGGTTAATTAGGCTAATTGAGTGATTAAGCAATTAACTAAACTCATTCCCACTTACTTGGAGCATCACTATATGATCCCTTTAATTGGTTGCATGGTCACAGCCAAAGTACAATTGGCCCCGTTTGAAATTCGCGCACTGTGACGTCACGACCGTTTCGACCAATTGAAAAGCGTGACATTTCTGTCGACAACTCTTGCTTACAACGATGAGGCATTAAAGGCCTCCGCCTTAAAAAACGAGGGCGAAGCAGAAACACACAAACAGCAACAGCTCCAGCCATAGTGCTGTCGACTCTCTACGAGACTCTCTAAGCCCTCCTACGGGACCGGCATACAAGCGCCGGTTGCTCTCCAAACGAGTCAGAAAAAATGACTGCTGCCGGTGTCTTCTCAATGTTTATCAAGATATCAGTCGAGCTGTGCATTTGATAATGCACGGAATTATATTTTCCGATTTCTAATAACGCGTGCAAAAAGCACATACATGCCACAATACACTTCGTTGTCATACGTGATCTGTTAGGGGCTTTGAGAGAAGGCCGCTTAGAGAAAGAGGGGAGCTCCAGGGCGAGAAGGGCTTTCGACTGAAAAACTGCTTTCGCGTGCTCCCCAAGGATGGCGCTGCGGTCCTACACTCACGCATGTAAAAGACCGGCCGCAGGACCTTCATGCTCTTTCCCCCTCTGGCAGGCAGATGTATACACGGTCGAGGAGTAATCGAACGCGCTGCATATACATTCTTGTCAGACCTGCGTCTCGTCGTGTCCGCGTACGCTTCTGCATCGTCCTGGATTTCAGTGTCGCCACCGTCACAGCTGCTTAAGCCGAGCAATGGAGCCTGTGTTAGGCCCGTAAACATTTCATGCTTACTCTACTCTCGGTTACGGGAGAGGCGCAATTTTTATCATTCCTGATAACGCCATGGATAGCCATGGGTCGTTCCCTGAGCAACGACGCCGGATTTGGTTGCCAACTGGCCGTAATTGACTCCCACCTTCATAACAGAACTTACGGCGCGCAATCAAAATCAGTGTCTTCGAACTCCTACCTCGTAGCTACATAGGCCAGCCACTGTACAGCGTTGGTGTATATCTGACTTTTGGTTATAATATTGCCCCCGGGAAGGGGCATGGGCTGTACCCGACTGTACTGCAATGTCGGGACAACCCGCGGCGCAGCAGGAGCAAGCTCCACCGCTACGCCGCAGTCCAAAAATTTTGCGAAATATTCGCGATCAGGAAAGCGGTACAAAAAAAGTTGGCCTCTGACCCAGACCTCCTCCCAGCTGACTCACTATGTAGCACCAGGTAGGCGCACAGTCTAAAAGACAAAGGAGAATCACCAACTCTCACAAACGCGGCATCATACATTTTGTCGAAAATAACGGGCTATCCTCAAGGTATCTGTTATTTCCAATGGCCTGAAGCACGAGGATCGCTTATAGATCGACACAATATCGTCTGCCGGAGACATCGTGATCTCCTCCGCGGAGACAGAATAGTGGCGGAACCTGGTGGCACTAAAGGAAACTATTCTGCCACTTAGTCGCTCTCCTGACGACACCACTCGCAAACCTGGCAACCTGGCCACATACAATATAACCAACTCTAGAGGGAAAGCTGCCCATTGCATAGAGCTAATATACCAGCTCATTTGTACCAGTGGGCTAAATACTATCAAGAGGCTTTACAGTGGGCAACGCATGAACGCCGCCATGATCCAACGGTTTGGGTGTGTTGCCAGCTGTTCAGCCGCTTGCTAAATCTGGACAAAGAACGGAGTTGAAACCTGGCAACGTAGTTCGTGGGAAGATGGCGGTATGCAGCATAGAGTTTCTTACTATTACCTAGAGGGAAAGCTGGCGGCGCTGCACTTCAGCCACCATGGACGCTCAAAGCATCATGGAGCGGTGAGCTACTTGTTGCGAGACAGTCGTAGTTTTTTGCCTTATTTGGATGCGATATTCCAGTACACAGCATGGAAAACTATAGGACGCCGCTGCCAGCCTGATTTTCAAAAAAAGTGCTTCAGTCTCCCTTTAACAAAAACATATGCAAGCATAAGCTAGAAGAAAGCTTTTCACTTCAGGTGTTCAGGCTGACGAACTCAGGTTATCCACAAGAAGTACTCACTTCTGTGGCGAAAAAGATGTTACGAAGCATTCAGCGCACGAATACTGACGCTTTAGCTGACGTGCGGCAGCGAAATGAAAAGGTCGCCGTTGTTCCATATATCCACACAGTATCGCATAACCTTAAAAAAAAATAGGAAAAAAGGCAGGTGTTGATGTAGTTTTCACGGCCCCCCATCGCCTTTCCAGAGTGTGCCGGAGAATCAATGCAACGACAAAAATTAACACTGGTTTTACCACGCGGCACAGAGATCCCTTGGTCACGTGTGCTGAGGGAGTAGTCTACTCGATCCCTCTTTCTTGTGGGAAGGTGTACATCGGTGGAAGGTACGCAGAGCTGCCTGCAAGTCTTGTGATGGCATCGGCGATCCCGTGTATTTCTAGGGCGAGAGTGGAGGGTTGGGAGGTGTACGGACTGGTTGTGTGAGTGCTGGTTGTAGAGAGGCAAGCGTAGAGCTTTAAACGGAGAGCAAGCCCGGATACCGAGAAAATTTCCAACTCTTATCCGATCATGGTAATGGCGGACTAGCATTCTAAGATATCGCAGTGCGCGTTCACGCTCTTACGCCGCCATTCACCTCGTTTTCCACTTCACTTCAGCACGCACAGGCGCGGACAAAAGTAAACGGAGCAGGCAACTGTCTTCGAATATTTTTCACGCGTCACCTAATTGAAATTTCCAGCAGTGGTACGAGCATGCTGGTAGGGGAGGTTGGTGGGCTTTCTTGTAGGCAAACAACGCTTCTTCATTACCAATGGAGAAAGCGTGATAGCACTTCAAACACAATAACGTGCTCCGTTTACTTATGGCCGCGCCTGTAAATCATCGCATCTGGCTGCTTATAGACAAGCAAAACAAGACATCGTGGTCTAAGCGCAAGAAGGAAGCGAGAACAAACCATTCTCCTCCAACACTGCCTCAGTGTTCGACTTAAGAGCTAGCTACGGGCGCTTTAAGTGTTTACATCGGTGTGCTCAGCAAACGTGGAGAAGACCAAATCCAAACATCTGTGGAGGTTTCATTTCCGGGAACATCACTCCTATGACACAAGCAGCGCCATCTACCTCATGGATTTGCACTGATGTTGCGATTTACAGACACCTTCGCTATATCTGGTATGTTTCCTCGTTATATCAGTTAATAAATTTCATGAATGTATGCTTCACGACACGATAAATCATTTGACACCATCCGGAAGGCCCTGCGACAAACGGTTCGGCCGTAATGGCCGTCTGAAGGTCCTCGGAATGCGCGGTTTTGGGGGCGGAAAGGTCATCGTTGGGAATGCCACGCATACTTTGGGCTTCATCTCAATTAGTAATTTTATCCTCAGGAACATGCCAAGCCATTTGACACCCCTTGGAACATGCTGCGCCAAACGGGTTGCCCCAGATTTTATGCAAATGGTGGTCCCAGGGAGGGGGTCCCACTTCGATGGCCGCTATACTGGCGCTTATAAAACGGATCGAAAGTATGGGTATCAGTTGAGGCGCTACGCTCCCACTGTTGCTGTGTGATATAGTGTGCTCTCGTGGTGACTGTTTTGGTGAACTTGACCTTCATTGCAGACAGACGTCCTTGGCAAAAGTTAATGCTCTTAAAAGTAGCAATAACGGTCTACAGTGCGCTCTTGAGCCCCGCTGATTTCTTTCGGAGCATTGCGGTAAACAGCGATTTTTACTGACGTAAATCGTGAACAAGCCCCGACAGAAATATTTTCGGCAGAAATCGCTTGGCAAGCCAAGTAGCCTCAGCTTTGAAGAGGAGCCGTACGGCGCTGCTTCAACGGTGCTACAAATGCTTCAAGGCGCAGGTGCCGTCTGCAGGTGTAGCTCCACGCCTAGCGAAATTTGAGTACACACTCCGAATCTAGTGCGCATCTGGCGACTATTCACTGCAGCATCGCATACATTGAATCGCGCCGGAAACAAATGTTTTTAATTTCGAGCAAAGTGCCTGTATGGCCAAGTGGTTTCTGCCAAAAATGTTTCCCTCAAGGGTGGTTCACAATTTACGTTAGTCAAGATCACTGCTCACCAGTGGGGATTTAGAAGAAATCAGTGCGATGTAAATGTGCACTGCAAACTGTCCCAGTCTTGGTGCCGGTTTTTCAGTGCGAACCTACATTGTGGTGCAAATTTAAAAGAGCGCTAAAAATTCAGGGGGAACTTTGTTCACCTAAAGTGCGGTGAGGCGAAAGCCTTAAGCGCGGTGTTGCTGCTTGCGTCACTGATGCGTTGTTAAGGTGTTAGGCTTCGCCTCTAGGAGTGAAACGCGACAGCTTCTTGCATCGCTGCCATGGAGTCCATAGAACGCCATCGCCCGTTCGGTTGTTCGCCTTGCTCGTCGGTAAATTGGTTTTTGAGGAAAGGAAATGCATCTGTCTTGCATACCTGGGTGGACACCTAAACCTCGCCGTAACGGGAAGGGAGGAAGATGGGAAGATGGGAATGAACGAAGACACCGTATTCACTAGACACGCCTTTGTTCCTTCCAAACCAACGAGCTGGCATGGGTTAGGGGTTAGCATGCTGGTCTCGCACTCCGGAGACCGGGGTTCGATTCCCAAACCCGACCAATTTTCTACTTGGTTTTATTTATGTATCTGGCCTGACTAGGAGGGTTAATTAGGCTAATTGGGTAATTAAGCAATTAACTACACTCAGTCCCACTTACTTGGAGCATCACTATACGATCCCTTTAATTGGTTGCATGGTTACTAGCCAAAGTACAATTGGCCCGTTTGAAATTCGCGCACTGTGACGTCACGACCATTTCAACCAATTGAAAAGCGTGACATTTCTGTCGACAACTCTTGCTTACAACGATGAGGCATTAAAGGCCTCCGCCTTAAAAAACGAGGGCGAAGAAGAAACATACAAACAGCAACAGCTGCAGCCATAGTGCTGTCATTTGTTTCGAAGTCGTCCCTGTTTTATTGCTCTGTTTTAAATTTTCGTGGCTAATAACAAACTTTTCACACCGAGAATTTAATTAACTTGATCATCCACTCCTTTATCTTAGAATCCAGAAGGAACGTATGCTGTGTAACGGGATTTACAGAGAAATCAGCCTAAGGCGCAATAGCCAAAATGGCGGTCCGAGCTCCGGTCATCACAGCAACGATCTCGCGCCGTGCGCTAGAGGTGCGGCTGCAGCCGCTGCCTGGCTTCCTCTTTACAGTCATCCCCGGCTGAAGGCGAAGCCATCCTGGCGAGTCAGAGAGACAACAATACACACGGGCCATAGTAGAGCTTCAGGCGGGACACATGAACAGTCTCGCGGTTACGTCGGCGGAGATCTGTCGCGGGTGTAACTGGGTGTATACAATGTAGTTGACCGGGGAAATAAGCTCTACGACCTGGTAAGGTCCGTGATATCTGAGGAGAAGTTTTGGAGAGAGGCTGAGAAGGGTAGAACGCACGCGAAGACAGACGAGAGAGTCGGTCGGGTAGAAAACTGTCAGCAGTGTGGGTGGCGTCGAAGAGGAAATTCAACGTCCCTGCTCGCCGGATGTTCACGACCGAGTGAGCTGACGGCACTCCTCGGCGTGCTTGGAAGCCGCTGAAATGGTGGTGCACCCAGACTCGTCAGGCCGGTAAGGAAGTAC
This sequence comes from Amblyomma mixtum, assembly GCF_055824585.1. NCBI lineage: Eukaryota > Metazoa > Arthropoda > Arachnida > Ixodida > Ixodidae > Amblyomma > Amblyomma mixtum. The sequence continues at coordinate 207,118,940 of NC_143014.1, forward strand.
AGTGTCGAGTTGGGAGAAAGGTTCTCGCCCGTAGAGAAGAAAAAACGGAAAGAAGCCAGTGGTGGACTGCGTGGCGGCATTGTAGGCGTAAGTGATGAATGGCAGAATCCTGTCCAAGTCGGAATGGTCGGAAGACACGTACATGGACAGAATATCGCCCAAGGTGCGTTAAACCGCTTCGTCAAACCAATAGTCTGCGGATGGTAGGCCGTTGTGGTATGGTGAGGAATCTTGAATTGTTGTAGAAGAGATTCCACGATCTCGGACAGAAAGACGCGCCCACGGTCACTCAGCAGTCCTCGGAGGGCTCCATGGCGAAGAATGAAGTGATGCAAGATGAAAGACGCAAAGTGTGACGCCGTAGCGGCAGGGAGGGTCGTGGCTTCGGCGTAACGCGTCAGGTGGTCGACGGCTACAATAAACCAGCGGTTGCCAGCAGCAGCGTACGGAAGGGAGCAGTAGGGGTCAATCCTAACGTGGTCAAAAGGCCGGGAAGGGCAAGGGAGAGGCTGCATCAGGCCGACTGAGTGGTGAGGACTGTGCTTGCGACGTTGACAGTCAGGGCACGAGCGGACGTACTTGCAGACGTAGGTTAACATACCGCGCCAATAATAGCGGAAACGAAGTCGTAAGTATGTTTTGAGGGCACCAGCACGAGAAGACTGCAGGTCATTGTGAAACAGGGCGCAGAATGTCGACCGTAAATGGGCAGGGACGACAAGCAAACACTTCCGGCCTGTACAGACGTAGTTGCGGTGGTACAGGAGACCATCACGCTTGGCAAAGTGAGCAGCCTGGCGGCGTCTCGGGGCGGGTGGACGATGTTGGAGAATCGTGGGAGATAATTTCATTCGTTACGTCGGTCACTTGACGGAACACGCGGTAAAGGCCATGGTACTGATGAAATTTCCCGGACAGCCCGACACATCGAGAAGGAGACCAAACGAGAGCTAGCGATTCCGGTGGGTAGTACTGGGCGATGCCAGCGGTCGTAAACATACTTCTGGTAGGTTTGCGAGGAGGAAAGTCGGTCGAGGATAATTTGGCAGGGCAGAGTATTTGGGCGATGGTGTCATGCATGTGCGTACTCAGTGGCTGAGGCCGTAGAATGCGGTGGCAATGTATCCATTGCAGCATGTCGACCAAACAGAGAATAGAAAGCCGAATAGCCCATAGCGTCATGCAGCGACTAATTATAGGCAATGGTTACATGGGGCAAGGCAATGTCGCAGTCACGGTGGTCAGGCGAGACATACATTGATAGCATGTCAGTCAAGGCCCTGTTGAGCCGCTCGGTAAGCCCGTTAGATTGAGGATGGTATGCTGTAGTGAGCTTACGCTGCGCGGAACAGGACCGGAATATATCGTCAACTATCCTGGACAAAAATTAGCGGCCGCGGTTCGTCAGCAGTTGGTGTGGAGCGCCGTGGTGAAGGATTACATTCTGCAACAGGAAATCGGCGACGTCGGTGGCACAACTTGTTGGCAGCGCACGCGTGATAGCGTAGCGGGTCGCATAGTCACTTGCGACAGCGATCCAACGGTTGCCGGAACGGGACGTCGGAAAAGGTCCAAGTAGGTCTCGTTAAAGAAGAAAGACGGGCTAGTTGGTGCTTTTGATTGACTGACTGAAACATGGTTACTAGCGCTAAAAAAAAAAAAAACACACAGGGGGACAGCAAAAAGATACCGACGGGACACACGCTACACACCAACTGGAGTTTATTATATATGTATGCGAAAAATCGAGCATGCGCATCCACGCATGCTCGAAAAACTAAAAAAAGTTTTCCTTTAACACGATGGCACGCAATCGCTGACGCACAGGAAAAATAAAACTAAAATTCAGAACACGCTGAAGCGCGTGCTTTTTGCCAGGCAGGGTGGCTGGCAAAAAGCACCTTTAATCAACTTTCAGATTTCAGTAAACCAAATTTGCTAGTTACCACGTCCAAGCTGTTTTCTGATGTCACCATTCGGTGGCAAACTATATCAAAGAAAGCGCTTAAAAATTACCAAGAGCCTATCCTGGCACACCCTGTATACCTGGTGTTTCACTGAAGAGGTTCTGTAAGTTTTAAGGACAGGCTTTTCGGGTCAGAGCGCTTTTTCCTTCACATCATAGTAAGCGGTGTAGTACATGAGAATACAGCTAAGACGTGTTAACAGTAGGCTGGTTGACTAATTTGAACAGTTAACTTTTTAACCATTACAGTTAGTCTCCTTGCTCATTGATAGGCGTGTAAACCACCGTAAGTGATATGACCCATATCGGTTTTACTAATTTCGAAAACGCAGTTACCCTCGGCGCTGTGGCCCAACAAATTTTAGCTATTTCGGTGAGTTACTTGCACTGCAGGGGTTGCTTTGGTTGCAAGCTTTTCGAAAGCGCATATGCTCGTATTTTGGTGCGATGCATACGCAGATTTTATTGGACCACAGCACCGAGGGCAACAGCGTTTCGAAATTATAAAAGATATTTGTGGATATTAGTGACGCTGGGCGACACGTCTATCAATAAATAGACTAACAGTAATAGTTAAAGAGTTCGCTACTCAATATTAGTTAACCAGCCAACTAGTTAGCACGTCTTAGCTGAACTCTGATGCGCTACATCGCTGACAATGCTATTTAAAAAAAAACGGTGATTTAGCTTACAAGCCTATTTTTTACAATTGCAGAACATCTTAGGTGAAACATTGGGTGTACCGGTGTTATGTTTGATTCACCAGATCCCCTCTGCAGTCCGCCGCGATGGCCTAGTGGTTGGTGCTCGGCTGCTGACCCGAAAGACGCGTGTTCGATCCTGGCCACGGCGGTCGAATTTCGATGGAGGCGAAATTCAAGAGTCCCGTGTACTGTGCGATGTCAGTGCACGTTAAAGAACCCCAGGTGGTCGAAATTTCCGGAGCCCTCCACTACGGCGTCTCTCATAGCCTTAGTCGCTTTGGGACGTTAAACCCCATAAACCAAACCAAACCATATTTACACAATCCTTCGTGTACCTTTCTACATATGAAAAAAATGATTTCTCAGGCATTACCTCCACTTTGCTACATTACTTTATACGCAGAGTGTTTCACCTATGATGTTCTGCTATTTTTTTTTTAAATTAGCTTTTTGAGTTAGAAGAGCTCTCTTCTGGGCATAACACTGTGAGCGGTATAGCGCACCAGAATAGAGCTTTACTACTATAAAAAAAAACTACTATAGGCTGCCTAGCAAATATTGAGTAGTGAACTTTTTAACTATTGCTGTTAGTCTCCATATTTCTTGAGAGGCGTGCAGCCCACCGTAAGCAATAACTGTACCAGTTTTTAGAACTTCAAAAATGCACTTACACTCGACGCTGTGACCCAACAAATTCTGCCTGCAACGCTCCAAAATACATGCGCGTTCGACAAGCTTGCAGGCAAAGCAACTCGTCGAAGTAGCCGGAATTTGTTGGGCTACCGCGTCGAGGGTAACTGTGTTTTCGACATTCTAAAAGCTGGTATGGATATTACTTATGGTGGGCTACACTACTCTCATAAGTAAGGAGACTAACAGTAATGGTTAAAAAGTTATATATTCAATATTAGTTAACCACTCTACTAGTTAGCACCGCTTATAGTGCTGTGACGAAAAAAGTGCTCTTTCAACTAAAAAATCCTATTTTTAAAAATTGCAGAACATCTTAGGTCAAACACCTGGTATAGGAGGAAGTTAAATGGCGTTTTTCAACGGTTGATCAGCAGTCACAAAACACCGCTCTCGCCGGTTCTATAGCGCAAAATCAAGCAGGCCGTCTGGCACTCTCAGGACTCTCTTTTGTTAGCGTCCACCACATTACCTCTGTGTCTTTGTCCGCCTCATTTGCGTTCACGAATTTCTGCTCGTAGGTTCGTCTACATTTTTTCTGCCCTACTTTTGAATTTCCTATCCTAGCCCAGCTTAGCTAACTGAGGCTCGCCTAGGTAAAGCCTAGCTGACCTGTGACGCATCTTTCGTACCAGCTCGCACTTATTTTGTCCTGTTAAACGTTTCACTCACCGGTACAGGAACAAAGCGATCGGTACATTTAAACCAGCCTGCACTAATTGAGTAACTTTCATATACACTGTTTTCAGGCATCTCAACGTGCGCAAGACGACGAGAACAAGAGAATAAAGACGAGACACAAACAAGTCTTGTCCTCGTCTTTTTGCGCTAGTTAAAATGCCTGAAGTTGCCCAATAAAGAGCCTTGACATGTGCAGTGGCTGTGACCTGCTCAAAAACTGACGAACTACAGGCAAAGCAACGTTTGGCGAAATGGTTTCGGGGAACCGGCCTTCGATGCCCAATAAACTTCCCGAACTCGCGAAGCATTCGAAGCTCACATGCTGGAAGTGCTTCGGGCCGAACAGCAACCTTGTTGCAGACGTTTATATCCCGTGTTTCAGTAGACTTGACCCCTTCTGTAGTATAAAATCTAACTCAACAATGACAACATCTGATGGAGAAGGAGAAGCCTTCGCAAGAGCTTCAACCTCTCCTGCGAAGGAGAGGGTTCAAGTTCTCGCCGTACTTTCGTGGGCAAGCAATTTTTCCGTTTCAGCATCGCCACGACGGGACGAGTTCTTCGGAGCTACGCACATCTGTGATCGTTGTTCAAGAAAGCGAACGGGTACTGACCTCATCTTCTCTCGTTTTCCTGTCTGCCAGGGAAATTTCTTCAAGCGTTATTGCGATCTAAGCGCCTTTGACCACCACGTTTTTATTCGTTTAGTATGTACCTACGAGCACAAACCGAGCAATTCATCTGTTGCGCTGCTGCCGGGAGCGTGCCTGAGCCTGGCCGGGACAGGCTGAGTAACGTGATAATTTTGCGGGCTTGGACCCCAAAATGAAGTTCTTGAAGTGCTCTACTGTGTACCTCTCGCCTACCGCACTCATCAAATATGTCGTAGACTTCTTGAACCTCGCAGTAACCGCGCACATCGATCCACACCAGTGTTAGCAGTGGGGGACTTTAATGTTGGCATGAAGACAAACAACAAGTTCATATACCACTCATATACCACTAGAAACGTCCCGTTTCTCTCACTCGTAACTCCTCCCAGTGCTGTGACGACATCTCGAAACAAAAGCACACATCTCGTCTTCCAGAATCAGACCTTCGTTCAGCACCTCGAGCACACCTGCCACTTCTCAGATCACAAGGCTTTGTTCATGACTATCAAGGACTGGGAGAGAAGTCCTACTCGAAAAGCGAGCATGCCTGGATAAAAAAAAGAGTGGTCTATAACTCTACGTATACACACGTCTCTCCCAAATTCTTTAGCTCAATCTATCGCGAAATGAAAATACCTCAGCAGCTGTGCTGGAAATGCGCATTACCGAGTACCACAACCGTCGAGTCAGTTTTAGTTTCTTTTTTTTTTTTGCGGCGTGCCATCTGTCGTGAACCCTCTTGGCCGCGCTTTTCACTGCAGTAGGAGCACACGTGTCTGTTGGCTTTAATTCATGTGCGCAAGCTCCAGCGATGGGAGAATTTCTGAACTCCATCTTTAAAGGAACACTGAAAATGAATATGAACTCGGTTTTTTGCCACGGGAACTCGATCTACGCGTTCCGGGCATTTTTAGAAACTTCGAATTATTGCCCTGTGCGGCCGATTTCTCCAATTTAAATCGAATTACCGTCCGGCTCCCGCCTTTCTTTTTGAATTCCCCGCAGACGGTGGGAGGAGTCGACCAACGCATGGAGTGCCTTTCAGGCAGTCGCGTTGCGGCTGTTTTCACCTTTATTTTGTTTTTTAGGTTTCCATGGATCAATAGATCAAGTCGGAGACTACATAGCTCCAAATTAGGCCCACGGAAATAAAATATGCGTGGACTCTTTGCTTTCGCCGAACACTACGTATCACTCCGCCGATGGCAGAGCGGCAAGCCACCACGAGACTGGTTGAAAGGTTCGATACTCCCAGCGTCTGCGGGGAATTAAAAAAAAAAAAAGGCGAGAGCCGGGACGTTTAATCGGATTTAAATTAGGGAAATCGGCCGCACAGGGCAATAATTCGACGTTTCTAAGAACGCTCGGAACGTGTAGATCGAGTTCCGGCGATAAAAATACGAGTTCAGGTTCCTGTTCAGTGCACCTTTAATCTTAAAAGCAGCCAGCCAGACCTATCACTGCGTCACCTTAACGTCACAAGGGAGCGGTGGTCTGGGAACTGTTGCAACAGATGGTGCGTCGCCTTTGTTTCGAGGGTAATCCGGCTGGATGGCCGACTGGGCTGTTTCCTGGCGCATTTTGTGGGGGACATGAATGAACAGCACACGTCAAAACAGCGCACGAAAACAGCACAGCGATAAAACAGCGCAGGGAAAAAAGAGCACAGCGACAAAACAGCATGGCGACAAAACAGCACGCGTCAAAACAGCGCACAAAAAAGCAGCACAGACAGCACATGGAAAAAACAGCACATGTTAAAATAGAATGTCGGACAAAACAGCAGAACGACAAAATACCACAGCGAGAAAATGCAACGACGAAAGAAGAGCAAAAAACAGCACGGCGACAAAACAACACAGCGGTGTACGGTGCAGCGCTGATGGAGGGGTGAACTATCATAGCCATAACCGCAAACTGTAATTCAATACACATGTGGCACCGACCTTTGTAGTTAGCGAGTGCTCATTTCGCTGGTTCATTAAGAAACAGGGCAGGCTCCTTCCTTGAGGAACAGCGTTGCTTGAAGGGTGCATTTGGCAGAACTAGTGGCTATGTAGTCCTTTCTTGCTTGGCTTCAGTGATCTATTTTCTTTCTGTATTATGTAAGAAGAATCTGGGCAACTGACAGATAAAATGGCCCGGCATGCTCTCTGCGGTCAGATGTCCGGGGTAGTTAATCCTGTCTTATTTGCTAGCTATGTTCAGTTTCCTTGGCTGCTTTTGATGCATTACGTGCAGCCGCACGCAGCCGCTTCCTTTTTCAACTGTTAGGCAGCATGCATAGCGTATCTCGCTTGATTTCGCTCAAAGCGGTTGCAGATAGCCTAAAGTATGCTTGATTACTGAAGCTTACGGCAGCCTAACATGCGAAATAAACAGAAAATAAAAAAAAACTAACTTCAGTTAGACTCGAGCTAGTTAGATGGAGCTGGAATCTAGCTAGATTGCGCGCTGTTTTTCTTGCCCACGGGATCTTTCTTTCTTTCTTTCTTTCTTTCTTTCTTTCTTTCTTTCTTTCTTTCTTTCTTTCTTTCTTTCTTTCTTTCTTTCTTTCTTTCTTTCTTTCTTTCTTTCTTTCTTTCTTTGTTTCTTTCTTTCTTTCTTTCTTTCTTTCTTTGCTTCTTTCTTTCTTTCTTTCTTACTTTCTTTCTTTCTTCCTTTCTTCCTTTCTTTCTTTCTTTCTTTCTTTATTTATTTCTTCCTTTCTTTCTCTCTTCCTTTCTTTCTCTCTTTCTTTCTTTCTTCCTTCCTTCCTTCCTTTCTTTCTTTCTTCCTTTCTTTATTTGTTTCTTTCTTTCTTGGTTTCTTTCCTTCTTTCTTTCTTTCTTTCTTTCTTTCTTTCTTTCTTTCTTTCTTCCTTTCTGTCTTCCTTTCTTTCTTTCTTTCCCTCTTTCTTTCTTTCTTCCTTTCTTTCTTTATTCAAGACATTCCGTTACAGAAATGCCTTGGGGGACGCGACAAAAGGCAATAGACATGCCTGACGAGGCCGCGCCCCCTTTGCCTGCGGCGGAAACAACATAACATAAGCACAATAATTACAAAGCAAAAGAAACATCAATACTGCATGATATGAAAGGGCATGAAAAACACAAAAATACAGGTACATAAAAACAATAAGTTGGATCAGTAGTGTGGTGTTATGAAAAACAGTGATCTATGTGCGTACGTCTTCAATCATCACAGTGAAGGTAAAGATCCGGAGTGAAGGCGAACGAAGTTATCAGCACAGCATGGTCTTTAGTTTTCATTTAAGAAAAAGTCTCTAAGTGCTCTTCTCAGTCGTCACACCTTGGTGGCAGTAAACAGTATCTCAGCTAATTCAGGGTGCGCATTGAGGAAATCCGGAATCAAATAACTTAGTTTTTGATCACCGTATGTTGTACGCGAACGGGGCCTTGGTATTAAGTTTTGTCGTAGATAATAAGGACCAGGTTGCGCATGATATTTAGTTTGAAATGTTATATCTGTTTGGTGAAGACGCGAAATTTCCAGGGCCAGTTTGTGTTTATGGAGTTTGTGAATGGGCATTATTTTATTACCTTTAAAATGAGGTGCAGTGTCCTCCGAAAGATCTAAATTGCCTATTGCTCTCACTGCTCGCTTTTGCAAAGAGAAAAGACGATCCAAATTTGTCTTAGTCGTTGTAGCCCATACTAGGAAGCAGTAACAGAAGCGTGAATGTAAAAGCGCATAGTAGATTTGCTTTTTTACAGCAGACGGAACATGGTATCTTATCTTGTTTAAAATTCCCACGGCTCGCCCAACGTCCCTACGCTGTGCGTCAACGTGAGGCGTCCATGAAAGTTTCCCCTGGAATATTACCCCCAAAAATCTAAGTGTAGTCGATTGTTCGATAGTAATGTTATGAAATTTTAAGTGCAAGTTCGTGAGCGGATGGGTTCTCCTCGGTCTAAACAGTATGTATTTAGTTTTACTTGTGTTTAATTGGAGTCTGTTCGAATGAAGCCATAAGTTCAGTCCAGTTAGCCATTCGTTGGCCTTATCAAACACGTCCACAACGTCAGCGCCCGAGAAAAACACATTCGTGTCATCTGCATATAAAATTAACTTAGTGTTATTTATTATGTTTACAATGTCGTTTATATATAGTAAAAATAATGTCGGACCAAGTAATGACCCTTGAGGTACGCCCTGTTTTACAAGTCTGCTGTCGGATTTTGCGCCATTTATACATGTGAACTGGGCTCTAGATGTTAAGTAGCTTTTTATTAAAGACCATGCGTTGCCACGAAATCCATACAATGGCAACTTCTTTAAGAGCACGTCGTGTTGGACACAGTCGAAAGCCTTTCTAAAATCCAGAAATATTCCGAGGGTAAATATTTTCCTTTCAATGTTTTCGAGTATATGTTCTTTCACTTCAAGAATGACCATTTCGGACGACTTATTTTTTCTAAAGCCGAATTGTTCACTTGCTATTATGTTATTTACACTCAGAAAGCTTACTAGTCTTTTATTTATAATATTTTCCGCTACCTTCTCAAAGATAGGGAGCACAGAGATTGGTCTGTAATTGTTCATATCGTTAGTGGAACCGCCCTTGTGTATAACAGCCACACGAGCTAACTTCATTGCGTCTGGGAACACTGCGGTGGAAAGAATAAGGTTTAGAATATGTGTAAGGGGACTATTAACTATTTCTGCCACGGCTTTTAGTGGACCGGGTTTAATATCGTCAGCTCCAGAGGCGCAATGGTTCTTTAAACCCAAAATGACGTCCAGTATTTCATATTCATCAGTTGGGGACAAAAATACAGTATTTTCACAATGTGCTTTGACGAATTCCTCGCATGGTATCGCATCGCAGTCATTTGCGGAAGCACCCACGTTAATAAAATGTTCGTTGAACAGGTTTGCAACCTGTTCGTCACTCATAGATTCGCTGTGATAAGAAACCCGCTTTGGCGAGTTTGATTTAAACGTGATGTCTCTGACTGCTTGCCATACCAGACGGGGATTTCCTGCAATATTTGAAAACTTGTTCACATAGTATGATCTCTCTGCTTTTTTAATATCAGCATTCAATTTATTTCTCGCTTTCTTAAATACGCGGAGATTGCCTTCACTTCGTGTGTCTAAAACTTTTGAAAAAGGATGTTGCGGTTTTTTATTCTGTTATACAGGTCGTGCGAGATCCAGGGCTTTCTTGCTCTCTTGTGTCTCTTAAGAGTTTTAAAAGCGAAGTATTCATTGTACGCAGAAATAAAAAACATCAAGAATGCCTTATAAGCGTTATTAGAATCCTTTTCCTTTGTAACGCTATCCCAGTCCTGTTGCATAATGAGTTCTTTAAACTTTAACATGTTTCTTTCCGAGTAATCTCTAATCAATATTTCTTTCTCCAGAAAAGAGCGTTTTTGCTTCGAAGGTATCAGACAGTAAATGGGTAAATGATCAGTAAGATCGCATACAATTGTACCTGATTTAACTTCATCGGGGCAGAAGCTTGTAATGCACAGGTCAAGTATTGTTTCAGAATTTGAAGTGACACGAGTAGGATCACTAATCACATTTGAAAAACCATACGACTCAAAGAGCTCTTGGAAATGCGAAAAAGTAATATTATTTGGAGAAGCATATATATTGAAATCCCCAACAAAGACACATTCGAGGTTGAGCTCGAGGCTACGTTCAAATATTTCTTCTGCAAACTGCATGAAATGCTTTAAACACCCAGATGGCGGTCGGCACACAAGAGCAAGTAGTATGTTATAACAGTGAATAATGACGCACTCAAAATTTTCATTCACAATGTTATAGTTTGGTAGATTTTGATACGGTAGTTGGCAACGCACATACAGAGCAACACCTCCTCCGCGCTTTGATGAACGGCAGGCTGACACACAATCAAATGCATATGAGCACTGCGTTATTTGATTTACAACCACGCAGCCCCTATGGCAGCACAGCTAAATTGCTCTGATGAATGCAGTAAACGCTGGATTTAGGGAGTGCAACTGCTGTTACCGCGGGTTTCATGACGCTGGCCGTATATTCCTTAAGTAGACTACCTTAAGAAGCAACGCACAAGTGTTTGCGCGAACACTGAAATTACAATCTCAAATGTACATTTTTAATCAAACCAAATTAAGAGGCAATAAATATCATGTGAAATGAAATTCCCCGCATTTATTCTACAACTCTGCTTCAGCAGACTCCCGTCTGTGTTCGTTAGGTTAGGCGTGTGTTTGTTAGTGGTTTCTTGTGGTTCCTGAGCTATAGGATCAAATTTGTTGAAAATTGATGTTTTAATAGATTGGCTTCTAAGCGATAAAAGTAGGTTTGGTCAAATGTTGTAAAAATTGATGTTTGGAGATAACTCGCTTCGAAGTGAGAAAAGAACTTTAAAGTAAAATTACACTCAACAAATGCACGATGATGCATGGATTTTCAGGTCAGCTGTGTGTCCCATTTCGCAAAGTAAAGTAACTGCTCGCCAGCCTCAGACAACCACTGTGCAGCAAACACCAAACAACCTGAAAATGTCGGCTCGGGCAATCCTGCCATCTTTAAACGTAAGCTACGCATACTGGATATTTTCAGTCTCTGAAGACCCTGTAGCTCGCTCCGAACAAAAGTGCTGAAGATTCAATTGCCGACAGCGAGAGTTTTGAATAATAAGTGCTTTTGGTGCACCCAGAGCCTTATTTCGGGCGTATTTGCCAGAATTCAACATCATGATGGTCAATCCGCGGAACTGATACTTCCAGAACAACTTCTCCAGCTTTATTCATTCCGTCACCAGCCAGAAAACAGTGAATATTTGAGATCGCGAATATTACCCTACCCTGTTCCTTACTGAGTTTGTGAAACAAGCACTCGCTAACTCAAAAGGTCGCTGCCGTGTGTGTTGTGTTTTACCGTTTGCAGTTATGCCTATGATAGTTATCCTTTCCACGCAGCGAGCTATGGAAAGAAAAATGATAGGTGTAACGTTACGAGATCGGAAGCGGGTGGAGTGGGTGAGAGAACAAGCGCGCGTTAATGATATCCTAGTCGAAATCAAGAGGAAGAAGTGTGCTTGGGCAGGGCATGCAATGCGAAGGCAAGATAACTGCTGGTCCTTAAAGGGCAACTGCAGCACTTTTTGAGAATTTCGCGATATTCAAGGATTCAAATCTATGTAGGCTGTAGGTAAAGCGTGCCAAGTGTTTTTGCACTAGCATTTAAAATAGTGACGTAATCGACGATTGAATTTTGTGCTTCTCCTTAATGCACCGAAGAAGTGCAGGGAAACTCAGCGTGACGTCACGGAAGGTATTTATTTATTTCCTCAAAGGTCTCGGTTGAGACATTACATGATTTCAAATTACCGCTGTCGTCCGCCACACCCTGCCCTGACTCGTTAGACGCTGCCAAACAACTATTGGCAGGGTTCGCCTTTGGTGGCGTTGTTTTTTTTTCCTTCAAAGCAGGCGTTTGTGCGTTGTAAATGTACCGATACCTTCGATGACGTCATCATGCGCCCCCACACTTGGCGTTGTGCGCTGCGGAGAAGCTTGAAGGGCGCCCGGATTTTAATCGGCGATTACTTCACTATTTCAAGTGCTAGCCCAAAAAGACTTCGCATGCTTTACCTGCAAGTTTCACACATTACACCCTCTTAAGCTCGTTGATTTCTAAAACCTATGCAGTTAAGAGTAACGGAGTGGATTCCAAGAGAAAGCAAACGTAGCAGGGGACGGCAGAAAGTTAGGTGGGCGGATGAGATTAAGAAGTTTGCGGGGATTCGGTGGCGGCAACTGACAAAGGACAGGGTTGATTGGAGAGACATGGGAGAGGCCTTTGCCCTGCAGTGGGTGTAGTCAGGCTGATGATGATGATGATGATTGAAGAGGCATTCGCCCTGTAGTGGGCGTAGTCAGGCTTATGATGATGATGATGATGAGTTCTCCCTTCCAGCAGCGCTGCACCGTACTCCGCTGTGCTTTTTTCTCGTCGTGCTGTTTTTTCCTGCTCTCTTCTGTCGTCGTGCTGTTTTCTCAGTGTGCACTTCTGTCGCTGTGCCGTTTGTCCGACGTGCTGTTTTGACGCAAGCTGTTTTTTCCCTGCGCTGTTTTGTCGCCATGCTGTTTTTTATCTTTGCAGTTCTGTCGCTGTGCGGTTTTTTCCCTGTGCTGTTTTGCCGTGTGCTGTAGTTTCATGGCGCCCATTTTGTGCACCCAAAACTGATAGTAGGAACTCGTGGGTATTAATAACGCCCGAGTAGGCTTAAGCTTTGCTACAGCCAGTCCGTGCAGGATGTTCAGGCAAACATGAGCGAAAGTTTATTTTAAAGAAAATCAAACAAACGTTGCGGTAATGCAAGAAATTTTTGTTAGAGGTCGCCTGTATAAAAAAGAAATTTTAATTAACATAATTCAATACTAATTGATTATTAACCTTCTAAAGCGGTACAAAAAGGCAAAATGTTTCAGTTAGGAAGTTTTATAGCATCTATGACAGTATCTTCCTTGAGTAGTTTTGTTGCGATAATATTTTTTTTCTACCAATAAAGGTCGCGAAATCCAAAAAGGTGGCAGAAAACGTGTTTTGAACACCTTTCTCAGATTCGAGCGGTCTCCGTCGGTGATCGCCAGCGGCGAGAATGTTATTTTGCACCGAAATTCCACGTTCTTTGTTCCAACAGCAGAAAACAAATAAGACTTTCAGAATAAAGCTATCGTATAGAAACTGCGTTATTACCATTTTTTTCTGATGCTCTATAACACACTGATCAAAACTTTTGGCACCGGTCGCGCGGTCTAGAAGTTTAAAAATAATTTTTAAATGACTAATCCGAGAAGCATAGAGATGTAAAAGAGATACATGTGAGCTCCAGAAGATCGTCAGCTGTGCTGCTGCCGTTTCATTTGGGCGACCTGTGTCGGTTCCTTTTTTTTTAAACTTCGTCCCGCGTCAGCCGGGACCCCGGCCGTGTGCGCGCTGTCACCCCCTCATGAGCGTCTAACGTTTCACCATTGCCACCAAAAGAGGGCGCCGCCTATCTTGCCCAGCTCCTGCACCATTCAGAGGTTGTCGCAAAGCCTGCGCTTACGGCTGACACTACCAACAGGCTGGCCCCCGAAATGAACTGCAGGCTTACAGACAGACGTTCAGTCAGCGTAATGAAAGACGGCGCCGACGCGTCTTTCTTATCTTTCGGCAAACACAACGCAGAGGCGGCGGGATCCGGAGCCCGAGATGTCTCTAGTTTCTTTTGGTCGTGTTGCTTTAGCCGTGGGCTAAGTACCCGCCTTTCTTCCTTTTCTGAGCGTGTCCGCCCGCACAAGCGAGCGAAACCCGGCAATCTCGCAACGAGGACGATGGAACACACGGCTTCAGCGAGAGGGAATCCTCTCTGCGAGCAGCGTGTGCTTTCAGTGCGCACAAACGACTTAACCAGTGGGCATTACATACCGGAATTCCAAAAACAGCTTTGTTCATGGCAGGCAGTACCTTATGCAAGACGGTCCATTGTGTGTTCAGAAAAATTGCGAGGACACTTTGACAACTAAAGTGTTGAGAGGCGAAAGCCGAGGACACTATGCCGTGACGACTTCCGGTGGATGTGACGACACACCGTTCCCTTGGCTATATCGATACCCAAATTATACGTCTTTCAGGGATCTTAAGTGTTAATTACGCTTAATTACACATTTTCCACCTAATTTGACACAAATCCGGCGTTTTTCGGACCATTCTGCGACAATTTTCACTATGCCGTGACGACTTCTGGTGGATGTGACGCCACACTGTTCCCGTGGCTATATCGACGTCTGCGTCATTTCGACGCAATTTTGACATTTTTGACTATAATTAATTAATTAATTACTCTACAGCCATTAAACTTGGCTTCTGGGTTCCTTTTTTTGCTCCTCTATCAGAAGAAGCCATTCGTTTTTTCCTACCTTTTTTAGTTCCCGAGTTAACACGCTGCCAAAGGTGTGACACCCTCTGCTAACGGAGGACAGTATGAGCCTATAAAGGCTTTCGCCTTAATAATTAAAAAAAACGGAGACGTCTATACCCAGAGCCGTATTTTGTTATGATAGTCTTCTCCTTATAAATTATTTTGCCTTCTACCGTTGGCATAGTGGCCACTTGTGGCGTCATGACTGAGACCCCAAACAAGCAATGCGATTCGCCGGCTCCGACATTGAATACGGGGCTGACCAATAGCAAGGACGGGAAAGAATGCATCACGAAAAGGATCGTGACAAAATAATTGTACTAACCTTGGAGATGCGTAGCCTTCCTTGGTATACATACAACAGCCCTGTGCTCCCTGTTCGCTTTCCAAAAGCCCAAAGAACCTTGGCACGTGTAAGCCCACGTAGTCCGTTTCTACAAAAAAAATAAAAATAAAGCCTTACTATCCTGCATCTGCCGCCCTTGATACTTGAGAAGGGGTTTCAGATGTTCCAAAGATAATGAATTCCGACGAAAAATGAGAGCGCTACGTGGGTGCTTGCGCTTCGTGCTTGTAATATATTTTTTTAAATATTGAAACTGGGTATACAAACTGGAGAAGCGCGCATAAATTGTGTGCCATTGGTATATTTTTTTCCTGTTTTGTCGTTACACAACGTTCTATCTGTTTCCTAAGCAGGGCAAAGAAGGCTCGTGTTTCTTATGCGCACAGCCTTGGCCGAAGCTTCCTTAATTCATTTGTTATATAAACATAGAACTGCGCAAAAAAAAAAAAAAGTTCATGTTTTCTCGAGCGCCGCCAGCCGCACCGCCTTCTTCAGAAGTTCAAACTTAAGGCGGAAATTGTACATATCCTTGTATACATTCGGGCGAACGCCACACATGGCCAGTGCTTAGGTTATGAGCGTTGTCCGACGGACAACGCTGCTGTGTATCTCATTAGGCTCACGCAAATATCTGCTAGGATCCTATTAGGGTCGGTGAAGAGATTTAACGTAAGAGGATGAGTTGAGCACGGTCTGCGGCTCACCTTGAGATACCTGGCTCGGCCTTGCTTTCCGGCTGTCTTTTTTTTTTTTTGTTCGCTGGAACACGTGTCACTGCAGCTGATTTAAACCATGTTCGAAAACGACGCATGCGCGGCTGCCCTTTGAAGGAAGAGCAGTAGAATACTCAAGTGATTTGAAGAATTTCAGCGAAAAAAAAAAATGTGTTCGCTGAGTACTTTGTAGAAACAGCAAGACGCGGGGCTGTTGATGAAACATAGAAGAAAGGCAAGCTGTCAAGGCCTTTCGAAGCTCTTGCTCTTTGACGATCTCGCTGCATTTAAAAAGCGAATAGCGTAAAAGTTGCGAGCTTTACATCGCATATCCTTTGTGGAGTATTAACGAATCCTACCTGTCTATCATTCGGCATTCTCAAATTTGAAGTAAAGATGCTGTGTTATTTTTAATCATCGTTGAAGTGTGCATTCCACGTGCTTCAAGGCAGCAGCTTTATTTTGTGCGTATCGAGCGAAAATGAATTATAGTCTTATTTTAGCACTCCAAGTTCCCTGCGCGGGCTGCCAAGACCCGCTGGTAAGGCATTGTGATGATAAAAATATAGTGTGTGAAGAAAACCAATGCCCGTATGCTAATACGTATACTTGGTAACGCACGCAGGCTGAGATGATAAGTGTTAGCCGAATACAGTCTGCGTCACTCTTTTGTAAAGTGGTCCAGCAGTGCGCGTAAATCAATTAAAACTGAAATTAGACAGCAGCCCATAGTTTTCGGTAATGGCTTGTGGGGATCTGCAGCTCTACTTCAGCGCAATCGTGACCGCAAGAAACCTCCAGCAGGGGCATGTCGCCTTGTCTAGAGTGCAGTGCGCAGCTCAAGCGCCGTTCACAAAGGTTACACGGACTGTACATAACTAAATGGAACAGTTAAAGGCACAAAAGTTAAGCTTTGCCTAAGTAGTAAGAAAACGCGATTTGTCTGCTCTCCGAATGTTTCTGTAAGGGATGAAGACAAGAAAAAAAAATTGCATCGCACACGTTCAGTACGGCTTTCAGAAACCTAAGGCACCCAATGACGTTTACTGATTTCCTCTTCTCCATACCTTGCTCCTTTTTGTGTGCTGCGCAATGCTTAGGACTTATACTATGCCATAGCCCTCCCCCCCCCCCTTTTTTTTTCTCTAGCAATGTTTTATTATATATATATATATATATATATATATATATATATATATATTTTACACGATGCACGGGTATTCGGGATGCTTTCTTCCCGCTTAGCATAAGCGGATAATACATTTCTTTTCTTCTCGCCGACATACTCGCGCTACTGTACTGTTGCTCTCTAAAGAGGAAGTCAGGACCCCTCAAGCTGTTTATACAGCTTGTTAACTGCTTTTCCTCCCAATACCGTGTTGGAAAATAACCCTTTATTCCTTCAAGGTCAACAGGTCATGGGAACGGAACTGTCGAACTTGAGTGTCCTGAATACATAACTCATCGGCCACAAATACCTGCATTGCACTGTTTGCAGGAACAGTATGCGAAAATCGGGCGTCTATGGGTAATAAAGTACATGAGAATTACTGTTAACAGGGCGTAGCCTACATATTAGATTCTCCCATACGTTGTTCTCTAAAGCTAGGATCAAGATAAGGACACCATATGTCATATTGTAGCTTACTGTAAGCTAAACAGCATACGTTTTGCTTGCGAACTTGTTCGGAGCACAAGTATTTGACCGAGTAAAGCGAACAAGCACTGACTTTGGTGCGGTCAAAGCTTGTTTTAGTTGTGGTGGTACGCGCACAGGCCAGTATCTATGAGCTGGCTGCTCTGCACATTACGTGACATGGTGATGCGAGCGAGGCACACGGTGAAGGAAAAGCCGGTAGCGGAAGGTTTAGATGGAAAGCCTTTCCGCGGCGACGGTTGCACGCTGCGTCGGGGCGCAGAGGTTCTTGTCGGAATATGCGTCATTTGTCGCTAAAGGAAAAGGTGGTTCTCCGTCGTGGACTGGACGTGAGATGCCAGTGAGGAACTCAGCAGGCTTTTGCAGCTGAAAGTGGCGCAGCTATGCTCACGTCCATTCTGTGCGTGCAATTAATTCTATGCTCTCTGCTATCGCGTGAACTGCTAACACAGTTAACGAGGGTGCGGACTTAGGCCTTATGGCTGTCCAGCACTGTGTTGATACCGTTCTGCTTTTCATAATCCGAGACTGCGTGAATGTGATAACACTGGGGTGCCTGTTGGTGTATTGCAGTTGGGTGGTTCCACGAGAGATCAAACTGGCCAAATATTAAAATTTTTTAATATTCTTAATTATTTTATATATTGTGCACACATTATTCAGTTGGCCAACAGACATTTTGTTGTGTGAAAATGCTAATATTTCAGGAGAAAAAAATTGTAAATGATGTCGCGGCTGAGGCAGCGTTTTCACGCACAGCTCAATTTCGCAAATTTGCAAGGATGTAAAAATCGAGATATGAAAGCCATGATGGATATATTTTGCGTGCCGAAAGTACAGGCCAGAAAAAATACGTCAGGCTTATTTCCGCCATTGTGAAGAAGTTGTCGCTTACTAAAAAAAAAAAAAAATGGGAAACAATACAAGTCACAAATGAGGCTATCTTCAAGAATGTTTTCGCCGCAAATATATAGCACATCCCCTTCAAACTTGCACAATAGATAAACATCGAGGTGCTAAAAGAGTGTATCGGCATATATTGCTATATAATACAGGGAAGTACGTAGAGCACTGCCCTGAATCTGGCATTTTTGACTATAGCAGTGTTTTCCAAAAATCAAAGGGGAAAAAAAAACCATCCTCAGTTTTCCTCAAAACTCCTGAAACAAGTTTCTCGAAGAAGGCGAGAAAGAATGCCAAAGAACATGCTGCATTATTTTGTTTCCAACAGTGTTATCCAAGCTCTTTTCTTGAGCATCGGCAGGGGCGTCTAAATGAAGGAGCGGAAACAGCAAACGTGCCCTCTGCTGCTCTAAATTTTCCCCAAATCCCAAGACAGAGGCCTTTTTCACCAAGAGTGAGCATACCTAATTACTTTTTTTGTGAACAAACACCGATCTGTGACGTAAGCAGGATTCGGTGGCGCCGCCATCGCTGAGTGCGGGTAGTAACTGGGAGTGCGGCCCATGGGATTGCTTGTGAAGAAAAGGTCGCAATGTAATATTCTGAGTGCAAAGTGCATCTACAGAGCCGTGCACCACCCCAAGCCCTCGCTTTCTCGTTCCATTCTAGGCATACCTTGGCTAATTTTCTTTTCTAATTCGCGTTTGACATAAATATACATTTTGCTTCTTTTTAGCCGCTGTTTTCATTTATTTCGATCGGTTATGCTGGGTATATGCTGGATAGGTTATAGCCATGCTGGAGTAGGCATACCCTCGACTTATGTACAATTTTCTCTAAGCTTTTGCATGTCACAGAGACTCCAAAGTGAGTAAATGTGGTCCTCCTTCATTAATAAAAGACGATAAGAGCCTATAGTACAGATTGAGGATTTGTAAAACGTCTCTCAAGCACATATTGTAATGTTTACAAAAAAAAAAAAACATTGCATTTGAAACTACATGGTACACTTCCACGTTCCTTTCTAGGATTCAGGCTGCTTTTTTTTCATGAAAGACAGCCTCTTAGGCACTTTGCACTCGGAATATTACATTGCGACCTTTTGTCCACATGCAATCCCATGGGCCGCACTCCCAGTTGCTACCCGCACTCGGCGATGGCGGCGCCACCGAATCCTGCTTACGTCACAGATCGGTGTTTGCTCACAAAAAAAATAATTAGGTATGCTCACTCTTGGTGGAAAATGCCTCGGTCTTGGGATTTGGGGAAAATTTAGAGCAGCAGAGGGCACGTTTGCTGTTTCCGCTCCTTCATTTAGACGCCCCTGCCGATGCTCAAGAAAAGAGCTTGGATAACACTGTTGGAAACAAAATAATGCAGCATGTTCTTTGGCATTCTTTCTCGCCTTCTTCGAGAAACTTGTTTCAGGAGTTTTGAGGAAAACTGAGCATGGTTTTTTTTTCCCCTTTGATTTTTGGAAAACACTACTATAGTCAAAAATGCCAGGTTCAGGGATTGTGTGCAAGTTTGAAGGGGATGTGCTTTATATTTGCGGCGAAAAAATTCTTCAAAATAGCCTCGTTTGTGACTTGTATTGTTTCCAAATTTTTTTTAGTAAGCGACAACTTCTTCACAATGGCGGAAATAAGCCGGACGTATTCTTTCTCTCCTGTAATTTTTTTAACGAAAAATGTATCCATCATGGCTTTCATATCTCGATTCTTACGTCATTTCAAAATTGTGACATTGAGCTGTGCTTGAAAACGCTGCCTTTGCCACGGCATCGTTGAAATTTTTTTCCCTGAAATATTAGCATTTTCACAAAACGAAATGCATTGCTGGCCTAGTGAAGATTGTGTGCAGAATATAAAAAAAAATATCCAGAAAATTAAAAATTTGAAATATTTGGGCAGTTTGATCTATCGTGGAATCACCCAGTAGCAGTACAGAAACTTTTGGCACTGTTTTCATCTCCCTTTATTGGGTTTTGGGTGCATGTTTTGCGGTATAGGCTTGATCACCGGAATCAGATCTTATGACAGTGCGAGGCCCCGGCAGACTATCAGAATCATGTCCTGAATGCCGAAGCTGTAATCGCACATGTCACCTGAACGCCTACACCATGTTGTCCTCAAGACTTCACAATCCTGGGCAGGAGACTGATGACCGCCGTATATTTGAAGATGGCAGCAACTGCGTGTCACCAGCCGCGACGTATTACTTTTGGGAATACGGGAGAAACGTACAAACGAATTATACCGCGTTATGGTAGTTAGCGGCCTTTCTGCCATTCTGGCCGCTGGAGAGCACGCCAACCAGCATCCCTGTCCCAGGTTCATCTGTCACCAAACCCGATTATACACCAACAGTAAGGAGGCTTGAAAGGAATGTTGTGAAACCAAACCCTGTTGTCTTGTAGACAGTCATTCGTGTGTGCAGCCTTCTTCCATACAAGCGCACCAGAGGACAAGTCCAGGGCCAGCAGCGCGTCAGCATGGGCACAAGAAGAGTAACTGAGGTCGCCTATATGTTTGTTCTGAACTCCATCGACGCGGACCTCAACGAGATGACGACCAAGGCTCGCGCTTCATGGTGTTGAATCCTCGTATGACTCCATCCCCATCCACGCCTCTCAGTCTATGCCACTCCGCTACGGCCGCTGATATCGCATCCATGCTGTTGGACGATATTAGCTGCGCCTGCCTAGCCTCGTGAAAGGATGGGCCTGTGGCTTCGTCTTCGCTCGACCTTCCCATTCGGTGAGTTCGACTAAGTAAAGCACCCCCCACCCTTCCACCGTATTAAAGGTGTCGTGAAATGTTTTCCGGAAATTTTAAATGACGTGTGTATTTGGAATTATGACCCTTCTTTCTATAGTATACCTTGGTTCGTTTCATCGTCCGGGTTTATTGAATAGCGAAAAAAACATTTCTGTTTCCCAGCGCGCGTCCCCCTCAGCTCTACAGCAAACGTCGCCTTAAGCAGCCAATCAGATACTTCTGTCGTGAACACAACATGGCGGCTTAGCGAGGCCTGTTGAGCCATAGTTGACCGAGGTTAGAGCACCATATAGACTTGGACGTGGTGTCAAAATTACGTCACGCACACAAGTCACCGTAAAGAAAATGCAGGTGATTAAAAAATGCATGCCGATCTTCCCCAGCTGCAGCGTCGCCTTCTAGAACGGAGTCGGCTGTTGGGCTTTGAGCCGTACGGCGACACATGCGCGAAAACTTCGCCGGCGCGCCGCACCGGTCGCTGCTGGCGAGCTACCGCCCCACTGCAAGCAGGGACGTACGGAACGGTGAGCATCGCTGCGCCGCCCGACGCAAGCTCCGCCCACAGCCGGTGTCACACTATGCCACCGCACAACTATACCTGAAAGTTGCTTGTCTACTGGATTCTGACGCCGACGGCCGGCATCCAGACTGGCAGGCCGGCCCCGAAAAACACGCCTCTACGTCACCGTGACGCTGGTCTTCTCAGCGCTCGTACCACACACATTCTGCCGCTTGTCGTCATTGGCATATATCCAGTTAGACGCATAAGAAAATCTTGCCCATTAACAAATTGCATGAATACAAACTGGCCCCCGTACCGAACAAGTACAGGGCCAGTTTTGTTCCGAACAGAGAAAAAATTTTAAACAAAATATCATGCCAAACCTGGCCGTTATTATTTTCGACCACATTTAACGCTAAGGCCGCGATTCCGCACAACGCATGACAATCATAAAATAAGCTTTCTGATACCAGGTTTGCTCAACGAATTTCCTGAAATAGTCGAAACACTAATTACTGCCACTGCGGCGCAGCGACTCAGACGAACGCTTAGAGACTTTTTCCTAAATGAAAACTGAAGGTAGTGGTGGGTTGATTTGCTTGGTTTCTGTTTTTTGCACTCGGGGTCTTTACCTTCACAGTAAAAGTTGGAAACATGATGTATACCCGGATAACTGCTGCTCGAAATATTCTGCAACACTCTTTATTCCACCTGTTGTTTGGAGTACCTGCATTCACGTGTTATTCGTGTCCTAGTTTACCATGTCCTATTGATGTGCAGCTTTTACTCTGTATTATTGCTACTGTATCATGTGGTTGCGTGTCCGCAGCAGCCACGGGGGCGCGGCCCCATCAGGCTTGTTTACTGTTTTCTGTCGCGTCTCCCAGCGCATTTCTGTAACAGAACGTCTTGAATAAAACAAAAAAAGAGCAATGTACCGTGTACCAATGTACGGATACAACTCAACAACGATGTGGCAAACACCCCTCAAATGATGTCCTTCAGCCAATGGCGTACACCGTTTGCCATGATGTCACGGCATGGAGGAGGGAACGCTCAGGATAGGCCCTCGCTATCCGAGCTGGACACCAAAAAGTGGGCCGGGAGCCACGCTTTCTCAAGCACTACTGGGAGTCTTTGGCCGACGGCGCAGCCAATAGTAACGTTGGGCGCAGCGTTGTCGTCTGCTGCATTGTCTACTGCGCATGCGCAAGCGCGCTCAGACGGCGGCTGAGTAGAGTGGGGGAGTAGCCTTCACGTCCGGGTTAAAAAAAAAAGTGACGTAATCGCCTATCCTGAGTTCTTTGCTTCCTCCATGCGTCGCGGTTAATCTCTTAGCGTGTGACATTGCAGGCGGCCAGCAGGTGTATTCGTGAAATAGTATTAACGATGACATCATGACAACCGGTCGATGCCGTTAGATGGGTGGCAAGCCTTTGAGGGGTGTCTGCCGCTTCGTTCTTCAGTTGTATCCGACTGTAGCAATTACGGCCAAGCCGGCGATAGAGACATCGTCAAACGCCTATTTGCGCGGTGCCTCATCAATCCAGTTTCCCGGAAGCAAGAAAGCGTATACTGGGTTATATATACCGCGAGCTCCTCGGTCCGGCGGTCCGTGTTACTGATGATTGCCGAGAGTTATAACATGAATTTGAGACAAGCATAATAAATGTGGCCTCAGTTTTATGGACAGCGGTCACTCCGCCGTTCAACACCGTGGCGGCGGATTGTGAGTGCTCGCTATTGCTTGCTATTATTTCTAGCTTGTCACTGCAATGCCGTGGATCATGACGGGTTCATGCGCTAGCCGGTCCCAATGCCCGCAAAAATATCGACTAAGGCGGCTATTTTTTGAGCCCGTAATCTGCTAAATACTGACGGCCAATAGAATACCAATTAAAGCGGCTGTCCTCGTTGAAAAGTGCAGTGCGCAATCACGATATCCCTTATGAGGCACAGACTAAGGAGGCCGTCTGCCCCAGTACGCTGGTAAATTAAGATAGCACCAAGACATCGGCTAAGTCGGCTGTAATTATGGGTCCTTGGATTGGCTAAAAACGACATTTGCCCGGATATTAGCTACAGCTATTATTCTCACTGTCCCGCGAGCTGGCCAATGACGACGTCTCCGAACACATTTGCTAAGGCGGCTATGCTTACGGGACTGTGAAAGGGCAGATCACGACATTCGCCAGGAAATTGGCACCCGCTAGTCAAGTACCCATCTCAGGTGTCCGCAGTCGTATGATCGGCTTCGGGAATGGGCAGCGCAACCATGGGGAGACCGAATATTATTGACATTGTCTACTTACCACTATAGTACCAATTCATACCATATCTGTCAATCTGATTTGATTCGTAGGGCAAATGATGATTAGAGGATAATATGAACGCAGCACCGCTAGAAGCGCAGTAGTGGGAATCTTGCCGCCTAAGTTCCCATCGCGCTACATGATTGTTTCCGCACTTTTTGTGGTGTCTGTTAAACCTGTCCTTCGAAATGAAACCGGTGAGCCTGTGAGGGAAACCTAGGGAGAGCATTAAGGATCCAAAAAACTTATTTAACACTTGCTCCAAATGGCCTCTAACAAAGTTGATCCTTCTTCGTTTGCTCCTGCCCCAACAGCGTCCAGCGGGGGCGTTTGCAACGCGCAAGTGTGTGGAGCGTTGCGACAGCGCAGTTCTGAGCGCCAAACGACGTATTCCCGGACCGTAAACTTGGTTCTCTTGACCTCATTTCCACCCTCTGGGTCCCTTCCACACAGCTGCCACGTCCGTCTTTTTTTCAGAATCCCCTTCTCCGCCTTCCCAAACAACAAGCCAGCACGGCAGGCCCTTGAACTCAGAGAATGCGGGTCCGGAAGAGCCTGTTCCATGAGTTGAGGAGAATGAGACAAATCGCAGACTCAGGGTCGTATACTACGGCTCCACTCGTTGCTACGGATGGTACGGGCATGCCTGATAGCAGCGGCATGTCCGGTGACTTATACTGGGATTTCTATCGTGGCTCGCCCGGACGCTGGACATCAGAAGGGCGCTAAGGGTTGCCCTTATATATGTAAAAAAAAAAAAGCTAATTGTTGCCATGTGATAGGGAAAAAATGCTTTTAAAGCTAAGCCAGTTCTCAAACTTTTCTGACCGTTGCATAAAACTGCAGTGCTGCTACCGTCAAGAATAGTAGGCCTCACAGGTGCACAACGAAGCTACGACATCGAAGGAGCGTAGGCCAACGGTTATAGACTCGATCTCCGCTTTCCGGAACAGCGCTGGCATCGACAGCGATGCTCATCGATTGACGGGAAAGCAAGCTTTCCCGCCGCGCTCACACAGCGGCGGCCTCGTGCAAAACGCGCGCCTTCCGCGGCCGCACGCTATCTCCGCTCGAGCTGCCGCCACACTGTCGCTGCTGCCGGTTGATCAATCGATCAACATCCGGGCCCGCGCGGGAAGGCCCGCCCCGGCTCGCGCGTGCGCACAGCGCCGGACGCGTCGTTGCCGGCGCCGCCGCTCGGACCACGTATCGACCCCCGGCGCGAGCGTCCCGGGTCCCGCTAGTTCACGCGGTCACGAAGGACAGCGTTGCCTCCTTCGCGCCTCCACGGAGAAAGCCGCTGCTGCTGCCGCCACCACCGCGCCGTGTGCCATGTCCGACCTCGCCGAGCGCTCTTCCGGTTAGAAAAGCGCGCGCCTGCCGCCGTAAGCAGAGTGCGTTTGCACCGCGGTGCTCGGCAAGCTAAACCCACCGCCCGTGGGCTCCTTCGAGTCGCGCTAAGGCCTGCGCTTTCCGGCGGTTTCGCGCGACTCGGCCCGGTCCACCGCTGCAAAGGAGGCCCCGGCGCTCTGCGCTTGTATATAGACACTCCTCCCGCGTGAACTACGTACTGCTCTGTGCACGCCTCGAGTGCGCGCGCGCTTCGCTGAAGGGCCGTGTGCACGGGACTGCTGCTGCCCTGTCGTCTGCTCGCGAGAAGAGACTTTTTCTCCCGTGATCCACAACGATGGCCGTCGCCAGCAGTACGCAAGTATCCCTCGTAGGAGTTGTTCTCTTCACGCTGATGTTTGTACACAAAGGTAAGCGCGCCCTGATGCGCCTTCAATTGCGTTCATTTTTCCCTCTCCCAAGATTCGTGGCTTTCTTCCGCGCAGTAAGCGAAGGGCTAAACGCTCTCGCAGCGCGCCGAGCGGTGTTGCAACTTTTGGGGAAAAGGTCACCGCCTATGGGTCGGTCGCCGGGGATATAGGTCAAAAGTCGCGGCGGAAAGTTCTGCAGAGCATGGAAGGATATGGGCATGCTAGAGCGTGTAATGCAAGTTAGCGTCTTTTCGTCGTCGCTAAGGCAACAACAAGCACTGCGTTCAGGTCATGGCAGAGGGTGCATCTTGGAAACTGGCGGGCTCCTCTTCGGGAGGAAAAAGGAAAAAAAAAAGAAAAAATCTGCTAAAGGCCATGCGGCGTTCGAGTTGAGGGCGCATTTTCGGCGCAGTGTTGCTCGAAACACTCGCCTTTCTGACCTTGGAATGTCTCTCGGCCAGTTCGTGAGCGTATCACCGGCAGCTTTCTCGCCGTTTTATATCAAACCTCTTTGCGGTCGCTTTTTCGGAAATTAAAAGAAAAGGATAAAAATTGTGGACTGCGAATGCCCGGCTGACCTGCTCCTTCGTTAGGCCTAGACGTGACCTTTAAGGCTGGCTTCAATAAGCCGTTTCGATCAGCTTATATACGCTGCTCATATGCACCACAACGATCTATATACGACGAGCCAAGATTCTTCCGGGCTCCACCAAGTCGACGCCATTTTATTTTTATTTTTGAGCGCTTCCATGGATATTTGTTTTTGTTCGCTCATGGCCGGTATTTTAAGGGGTTTACGACGTCCAGATAACATCTGTCGTTGCGAGTTTATGGCCTGAAGCAGATAGCCTGTTCGAGGGTCAAGCAACTTGGAGGAGCTGTGAATATACTGCGGCGATTAGTTATCTTTTCCTCAGATCTGTCTATGCGCTTTCAGAAAGTGCAGACGTGCGAAACTCCTCGGCCATCAGCGAAAATTGAACGCCTGTGGAGTCCGGAGGAGTCCCCCGTACATAGAGCAGAAATATAAATGCCCTACTCTGGAAATTTGCCGAGGTCTTCCGCCAAGTTTACGTTGCTTGTTACTTCGCCGCTCGACGGCACCGGTTGCTGTTTGTGTACGACTGTTTGCCACTTTTTCGCAGCGTTCTTGGAGTGCTTCGTGACGACAGCCTCAATGATAGCGTGCAGCATTGGCAAGCCCGTCGGCGTAGAAATAAGCTGCAAAGAAAGAAAAATGAAGTTTCAAAACAGAGTGCCCAGCCTTGGAGGCTTCCTTGGCCTATGACCCAATGAAGCCTTGAAAGCCGAGCGTAAGTGCTACTCGCCGTATGAAACAAACAGAATGCATGTGCGAAGGGTTAATTGAAGGGGTACGGGAGAGGTCGTTGCCCTGCACCGGACGTTGTTAGGCTGATGATGATGATGTGTACAGCACAGATGGAAAAAGAAAAGAAATAAAACACAGATGCTGACTGCAACGAAAATGAAAATCTTTGAGGTTGCTAACATCGAAATGAACTAACCTATTGCGAGTTGCTTACGCTAAGGTTTCCATTCTTTTCTTGGACTTCAGAGCCGGGCTGATCACGTTTTTCCTGTTCAGTGTGACGACTAGTGCCATTCTTTTTTTTTTTTTTGTGCGCCTGAAGGACGGACCTACGGCCGAATAAACGTAATCGATGACGACAAAACCTTGAAAGCGCCACTTTGTGACGTCCGCGAGCAGAGGCAGCGCCAAGCGAAGGCGATAGGCGAAAAAATATTTTTCCAGCGCTTCCTTCTGCCCCTGGCAGTCGGCCCCTCTTAGGCCGCCTCAGTGGTAAGCGAATATGCGAAACTGTCCCGCTGCAGCACTTTGTTCATTTTGTTTATTTCATCGTCACAGGGAGCAGCGAGAGAGAGAGAAGAGGCATCATGCCTACTCATATCCCCCCCCCCCCCCCCCTTTCGTCTTCTAAGCGCTACCCTACTATGCATATCCTGGCTCCGTCCCGATTTGCGAACATATCCGTGGGTCCGGTTTGAGGGGCGCGGCGCTGCACGCGGCCAAAAAATGGACCATCGATGAGTGGTCCTTGTGCGTCTAATATAGTCTGGGTCTCCTTGCGCTTAGCCGCCTGCAGCTATAGAAATGAACTTATGGTGCACGAAAGTGCTTTGCATCAGTGCGAAATCTCTCTGAATTTAAGCGTGGCACTGAAAAGCGGAAGTTTCGTGAATTATTTCGTCTTACACGAACTCGTCAAATGTTCGAGTGCAACGGAGTTTTCTGTGCCTTGTATGAGTATTTTATTTTTCGAGAGAATGGTCGGGGGAATTTCTGTTGTAAGGTCACCCATAGTGTTCACAGACCTGACAGGCAACAGGGCTATATGTTTTAAAAAATAGCATGTACCGACAAGAGGAACTGTTTGTCATATGGTGACAACTTGGTTTACCGGTGTGTTCGCTTCTAGTATGCCGATTTAAAAAAAAAAAAAAGCGGCGGCGAAAGCAGTTTGCGTGTATAGTGGATGATACTCAATTCAGGTAGTGCCTCTTAACTTCTTTTTCTTTTTTTGTTCAGTTGTGTGTCCCAAGGGAATAGGAGATACTGGCGAATGGCCGCCGTCATAGCAACGACGTTGCAAGCGTCTGTGCCAGCTTGGTTGCCATGACGGCGGCTACGGTCCTTAGGCTTAGCGGCGTTTAGCCGTGCTTTTAAGCGGCAGCCCACCTCATTGAGCTACTTGTATATTATGTGTAAATCCGGGAATACCGACTCCAGAGACCGTACGTAGGTTCCATCGCTGACACATGTGAACGCTCTGTTCGCCGGAAAAATGAACTCACCCCGCGTTCCTTCCATGCATGACCTTTACCCTTAGATACGACGTTGAAAGCTCTGAATTTCGGATCGCTTTCGGAAATAAACGCCTGAGCCGTTTGCATTCAAATCAACCACGCAAAATCGCTGTATTGTGGCCTATTGTGTCTGTTGCGCTATACGACAGTTTTACTTTCCTGGTTCTTTGCTACACGCTAGATATAATGAATCCATATTACGTATGTTCAAATGACGGACTGCGTAGTTGACCGCAATGGTGAGTGTTGGCTGCTTTATCGCGCGAAGAGCCCGAAAGTGCATCTTGCAAGGAGTACATCGAGCCGCATGAAGTGGTCATACGGCTGCTAAGCTTGACCGAGGGGTTGCACGGTCCCCCTAACTGCTAATTGTTTTAGAAAGTTTGGATCTATACGTTCATCTTGCACATGTTTTTGCAACCAGAGCTGGGAGCACTTGTTGTTCAATGCGGAACTTCACCGAGTCACATTATCACCAGGAGCGAAAAGGTAAATGAACGAGTAAAAACACTTGAGTGACAGTATTCGACACAGCGCTCGCTGGTCTCGTAAAGAGCTGGGTGAGGCCTGATAGAGCAGCTTCTGTATCTGCCGGGTGGAAAGAGACGTATGCTTAGGGTGGCAAACGTCTTTAGCCAAGTCGAACGAAATCGTGCTGCCTCTCCTTTGCAACATTGTATATAGGCAGATGACGCAGCATCGGGCACACAATTCACACTAATGTTGTCTGACCGATTTTCGCTAACATTGAAAGGTCGAAAACACACCTGTCTTGAGCGGAGGTTCAGTTGCTGTGCGTTAGATGGGAGTTACAAAGATAGCCAGCTGAATTAGTTGCTGCGCGACGGACTCTACTGGAATCTGTCGCATGTGCAAGCACCTGCGTCAGGTTCAAGTACGTGATTTGAACTCTTGAAAGCTTTTTACGCACTTTAGTTTTTTTTTTTTGTTACTCACTCGCACTGGCAAAATCGCTGACAAATAACACTTCTGATTCGTCCCTTTTTGAGTTGGGTTCGGTACGCGCCAGAGTGAAAACATTTGCATCGCTGGAAAATTATTGCATTTTAGGACGCCTCGATGATGATAGCCGCATTTGGGTATGCGCCGGGTTCACTGGCTGCTGAACGTTACCCCCTTCTCACTTGCTTCTCTTCGAGGCAGGGAGCGGGCATGCCCTCTTTGGCTGCTTTCGTGGTTTAAGGAGCCGCCGCAGTCAGCCGCTTTTGATGCTTTACGTGCCGCGGCACTTAGCAGCTTCTGTTTTTCATGCCGGGAAGGGCTCTCAGCGCCCATCTCGGATGTTTGATGCGTCATAGAGCCTCTCTACTCGTCGGCCTTGGCGACGCGTTTGGTCGCCTTCACGCCTTCGTCAGCGGCTACGTAAAGCCGTGGTTGGGGACATCGGCGTCTCTGTCTGTCACTTGACTCAACCGGCTCAAATGCACGGCCACGGCGGAAGCCTGGCAATGAGCATTTGGAACCCGGAACGAATGGATGATAGATGGCGAAGGAGACGACGATCTGCGATGCGAAGCTCGAGAGACTACCAGCTACTAAGGGAGCAAACAAAGAAACAAACAAACGCATCGCGATAGCCCATTACTGTACCTATCCCCTTCGGTGGCGATTTTAGAAATACGGACTAGAAAATTTTGAGTTTATCGAGAATATATCTGTGTTAGTTACCAGAATACATTGCAACGCAAAGATTAGGTCCTGCGAACAATTCTGCACAGTGCGCCTGAATTTCAATTTCCTTTCAATTTTTCGCGGGCTCAGTCCCTGTGGCAGCGGACGTATTTCGACGGGGTTCAAATACGAAAACACCCGTGCGCTGTGTAATGTCAGTGCGGGTTACAGTGGTCTAAATTAATCCGGAGCCCTCTACTACGGCGTCCCTCACAGCCCATGC
The DNA here is from genome assembly GCF_055824585.1 of Amblyomma mixtum. Classification (NCBI taxonomy): domain Eukaryota; kingdom Metazoa; phylum Arthropoda; class Arachnida; order Ixodida; family Ixodidae; genus Amblyomma; species Amblyomma mixtum. The sequence goes on from NC_143014.1 coordinate 207,149,285, forward strand.
GTCGCTTGGGGACGTTAAACCCCACAATTCACAATTCCATTGAACTTTGCTATGTGTCAAGCTTCACAGTTAAAGAAATGAAGTCCCTCAGTTAATTTGATGTTTCAGTTATTTGAGAAAAAGGCGCAAATATCAGAGAATTTCACATGTTGCTGTGGTGTGATATATGGGATTTACCGTCCCAAAACGACACATGCGCGGGTGAGTGGAGGGCCCTGGTTAAATTTTCATCACTTGGGGTTATTTACTGCGCAGTGCAACGCACAAAGGACGGGCGTCTTGCATTTCGCCTCCATCGAAACACGGCCGGTGCGGCTGTAATTGAACCGCGTCCTCGGGCTCAGCAGCCGAGCGCCCTAACAACGAGCCACCGTGGCGGGTGCACAATTTACTACGAAAGTGGTAAAAGCAGTGCTTCACGGCTGGTAAAGAAAGAGTCACACTTCTGGCAGCAAAGTCGGGATTTCTGAGTGCATCCGTTGTTTTTGCATCTTTGGGCCAATTTCGTGTAGACATATCTCGGACGGAGGAGCCTATCTTTATTGGGGAGTTTGTGGGCAACGGTGGAGAGATACGGGCTCTCCGCGAACAACTCGGTGCTAGGGCGCTCGGCTATCGAACCGGAGTCCCCGGGTTCGAACCCGACCGCGGCGGCCGCGTTTCGATGGAGGCGAAACGCAAAAGGCGCCCGTGTGCCATGCGATGTCAGTGCATGTTCAAGATCCGCAGGTGGTCGAAATTATTCCGGAGACCTCCGCTACTGCACCTCTTTCTCTCTTTCCTCTTTCACTCCCACCTCCCCTTCCCTAAAGGCGCGGTTGAGGTGTCCACCGAGAATTGAGACGCCACGATTTTTTTGTAACTCGGTGCAACGTTGCTCGGTCTGTTCTTCTTGAGTGGGAGGGGTCTAGAAGACCTGTAACGCACAAAACGCGCTTCAAATCGATATAGGTTGCATAAGTCGCGCAAGTAATTAAATTGCGTAGGTTCTCCAAAGTTGTGGGCGTTTGGGCGCTATCTAAACGTTTGTACACACAATTTTTTTTTTCTCGTCATTTTACCGCTATCGTTTCGATGACGCCCATATTAAATGATATAGGGGAAAACCCGACGCTCACATCAGTTAATGGTAATAATAATGTTTTCCGTTCGAATGGCACGGCGGCAAAAACTGCGTACTCGCGTGCTGCCCCTTAGAACCCGCAGGCATGACTCTTGACTGATTGTTTGTTTTAAACCTTCGCATTTCGAAGTGAAATGGTGCCAATAAAACACTTGCGATTCGTCTACGAATGGCTACGGGGCCTAAAGAATTGCAAAACGGGGCTGCTGTCTTTGCGGTAGCGCTGGTTCGAATTTCGCTTGGAACTTTATGTACGTTGAAAGTACATTCTGACGCAAGCCTTTGGAATATTTCGGGTAACTATGTTCGCCTAAGTTTGCCGCGAATGGGAGGGTGAGCTAGAAGCATTCATTGCTTTTAAAAGTTCGGTAGCATTTTAACGTAGGTAAACCGAGCAGACGTACGAAAGCATGTTTAGCCTGGTTAGCGCATGGTTTTGCTTTGCTGGGTCGTCGGTACGTCTGGTGACGATATTAGTTCAATAGTAGTGAAGGGTGCTTTATTTGGACGTGCGAAGCGCCGGCGACGAATACTCTTACGCAAGTAATCGATGAAGCAGCGGGGCGAGAGGAAGGGTAACAAGGAGCAGTTCTCCAGCACGAAGGTCAGCCGACCGCTTCAAGAGCTTCGTCGACGGCGTCGGCGCATTCCAGTAGTATCAATTGACGAAGACAACAATGTGCGATGCACACAGCGCCAGAGTTTATATATTAGTTCCATAGTAGTAGTAGTTGATGAAGACCACGATGTGCAGTGCACAGCGCAAGAGTGTTCTGCAGTTTACCACTAGGCGTGATCGGCTGCGGCGACAGCATAATGCTCTCGTGCAGTGGCCAGCGAAGCTGATCTATACTGTTACAAAAAAAAAAAAAAACAAAACGCCCAAATGGGAGTAAATGGCTTGTCCTCTGGCGCACACCCAAAAGGAAGTTTCATTTAGTCCATATAAATGGAGTTTTTTGTTTACTCACTTATACAAGGCAGGTATTCACTAGGACGAGGGAGTATTTTTACTACCCACAGAAATGGAACCCAAAAATGGCGCCATGTTTATTTATCCTCATTCAGGCTCGTTCTTACAGCAGTGCTAGCGGTGGAAACGGGCAGTATCTGCTGGGGCCGCCGGCAACCTGACTTGGGAAACGGCGCTGCCCTAATGTGAATGATCGTAGATAAAGCGATGAAACATTAGAATAAAGAGTTCAAAACTGAAAAGGAGCCTCGGTGTAGTTTTCGTCGTCATGCACCACCCTATATTTGACCAAAAACCATAGCAGAATAAGTTTAAAATGAGAACACCCCTGAGGGTATTTTGGTATGACAGTTTTTGCTTTCATATTCACTTCTTTAATGCTTGGCTTTTCAATAAGACTGAGGAAAAATGTAGGCTCATCAGCTTAGTCAAGAGCTCAGCGTTGAAACTATGTCCTATCACAGTTCTATGTTCTTGGAACACACTATAATCTGCTGCAACAAAACGCGAGAACCACACTGGAAAAAGACTGTTTGGAATTCGGCCTTAGCGGGGGCTCTAACTGGATGGCGACACTAACAAAGAAAGGTAAGGTGGCGACACTAACAAAGGAAGGTAAGGTATGGTTCGCATTTTCAACTTATTCTGCTCTGGTTTTTAGTCAACTATAGCGCGGTGAATGACCGCGAAAACTACTCTGATACCCCTTTTCCGGTCTGAACTATATATTCTACTGTTACATCGCTTTATCTACGACAACAGGCAACCAAAAGAGCTCGCAAAGCGTAAGCAGGCGATAAGCCGACGACTCCTGCCGCGTCCGCCTACGCCGCCGCTGGGCTTGCAACGGCGAAAAGAACGCGTGGCGTGCAGTCACATCAGAGCTGCGCAGTTGCCCTGGCTGGGTTGCCGACCGCCCCTGCAGCTTCCTGTCTGTATCCGCCGCTGGCACTGCTATAAGAATGAGCCTGAATGAAGATGAATAAGCGTGACGCCATTTTTGTGTTCCATTGCAGCGGGTAGTAGAGATTGTACTCCCTTCTACTACGAAATACCTCCCTTTCATAAGGGAGTAAATACAATGCTCCATTTGTAAGGAGTAAATGAAACGTCCTTTTGGGCGTGTCTAGAAGACAAGCCATTTACTCCCATTTGGGCGTTTTTTGGCTTAGTGCGTAGTTTACAGTGCGCTCCCGCCACCGCGGGCTCGAATTGCAGTTGCGGCAGTATCTATTTTATTTATTTATGCTTTGACCAAGGTCACCCTCAAGGTCAAGCTTCACAGAATCTCGATGACCTGGTTCGAACTCGAGAAGTAGTGCTTTCGCACTAAAACTCACAAGCGAATGCCGAGGAGGGTCCGCAATCTTCTTACTGCCGCTGGACCCTCGCGGCTCAACAACACTAGTGCGGCAGTACCTCGACAAAGTGACCCGCTGCAGAGACGCCTACAGTGTCTGCGTACTGCCCGCTGCGTCCTGCCTTGCAATGCTGGAGCCAACCTTGCCGGGAACGGTATTACATGCGGCGTTAGTGGCCGCTCTTTCCATGGCAACGCTCAGCTGGGAATTGTTTACCATTTTAGCCCGATTGGACAAACCGGACCACTTGCTTGAATGCGTGGCGCTCATCACGGCCGGCTTGCGTTGCGGAGGCTCAGCTCAGTCAGGCGGCTCGATATTTCGTCCTTTGAATAACAGACCTATATGTAGGAAGAAAATAAGCCGCCCCCCCCCCCCCCCCCCAAAAAAAAAAAAAAAAAAAAAAAAACGTGAGTTCTCAATGCAGGATCCTTTGCGGTCCTTCCGACTTCAAAGCTGGCCCTTATCGCTTGCGGGATCACTTTGCTGTTCTCTGGGGTGGCTAAATAACTGATACCGCGATCTCGGTAGTTCACAATGGCACGCGCTCGCCCTTTGACTCCAAGAATAGCCGGAACCTTTAACTAGACTATTAATTAAGATAGCATAACGCTTGGACAGAAGGGAATGGAAAGGACGACTCCGGTGGGTGCGTCGCCTTTATGGCTGCCCAAATAAACAATCGGCGCTAGCTGGCTGTAAGCTCGAGACCATTCTCGAAATCGTTAGCTGAAGGCGGCAAAGTGTCCCATCAACAGTTAAAACTCGCGTGCAAATGCGAACAAGCCTGCGGCGGACTGAAACAATCGCTACGGCCGCAGTTGGCATGAGCGGGTGACATCGCCGGTGGTGTGCAAGAACGAGCACCGGGCGGCGTCCGCACTTGTGCAGTGGCCTCGTGAAGCGCGCTCAGACTCCGGGGTGGGTCAGGAGCCACGCCCCTCCTCGGCTGTGGCGGCACCCCGGGCCCGCAGCCGCTCTCTCAATGGCCGCCGCGGGCCATTAGGCCACCGGCAGACGGCCGCGGATCCGACGGCAGTGCCTACGGCGGTCTGTGCTCACGACGGACGTGCCCGCGCGCCACTTCCTCGCGATCCACTTGTTCTTCCACTCTCGCGATTGGAGCGCCTTATAGAATATTCTATCGCGCCGGTGTACGGTTCTTGGCAACTGGCGGGCCCAGGATGGACTCGGAGTTCTCCTTCGTTCTTTAATTAGACGCGAGTGCTCAGGTGTTGGTGACTGTACCACACCTTTTCATGCGGCTGAAATTGTTCGCCGCAAGCAACCGACATACTAAGCCATGAAGGTTACGATCGATTCAGAGAGCAGCCAGAATACGGACACTGACAGACGGTATGCTGATAAGGATCAATCAATCAATCAATCAATAAATCAATCAATCAATCAATCAATCAATCAATCAATCAATCAATCAATCAATCAATCGGTCAGTTAGTTAGTCTCTATTTCAATCAGTCAGTAAATAAATCAAGAAATCATTCCATAAGTAAATCAATCAGTGGAAACTAAATAAACATGCACTTTTCGGGGTAGCTTGCGATGAGAAGTATATAGCTTTACAGATTTCCTGAAATTAGGCACCGAGTGGTGCGGGAAATCCACGTCTGCACAGAAGTTACGTAGCCACCGGGTCACAAAGTGAGATAATAAACGTCACCGTCAAAGAACTAATTAGCTAAAATCGGTTAATGAACTGTTTAGTGACTCCAATACGCGTGAATGTTTATATTTGAAGTTTTATTTTAATGTTTATATTTGAAGGTAGCCATATTCCTACACAATTCCATTTTACAGAATTCTCCTAGCATTTTGTAGAATCCTCCAGGTTTCGAGCTCGATCCGCGTTACTGCGCACGCAAGCCGATGAGGATTGGTGCGTAAATCCTACCGGTGTGTCGCGGCGTTTAGTTTGCCAACGGCACAGAACATCCGGTGAAGCTGACAACTGTTTCCCTCTCACTTTCGGCCATCGGAGTGGAAGAGAAGCCCTACGCAACAGCTGCGTCACAGTAGGGAGGAGTTTCGCGCCGACTTTCACCGCTTTGCATGCTCAATTACGTGAAATCACTGGAAAATTTCGGAGGCCAATATCTCAGAACATGCGTTCACTAGAAGAATCCTACCAAATTGAGCAGTCTAGAAATTCGGCTGCCTTTGTGCTTCCAATATAAAGATTCACTCTACCGGCAGTGGTTAAAAAGTTCATAAATATATTTCTGTTAATTAGGCGCCTGACGGCGACAATTGTCGCCTCAGTGCGTGTCCCCCTGGCCGCATAACTTACGTAAATATATAGATTTCACGCATCGCTCAGTTCTTAATGTTAAGAAATCGGTAGAGCTTAATTTTCATCGCACTGTACTGTTTTTCTATAGGCAATCGGGCAAAGCCTGCCCTTGTACTACGTCTTGAAACCACAACCTAATGCCGTGAGGCGGGGTTGGCCTATCAAGAAGGCGCAGTTTATCCTCATGTCTAAGTCTAATGTCGTGCGTGTCGGGACACATTAGCGGGATTCCACAAATGAGAATCTCAGAATGCGTCTCATCTTGATGTGCTTCCGACCTTTCGCCAGTCGTGACTACCCGTGGGCATGACGTATTGAGAACGGCGAAGCTATTTCAAGTGTACTCAACGAGCAGGCACCGAGGCCATAAGATGTACCGCACCCTAAATTTACGTGCTTTATACTCTCGCCGTCTATGCCTTGAGCGTTGCCTCCTAATTTTTTGAGAAGATTACATTATATTACTGAGGTGAATGAAGAAGCGGCAGCCATAAATCTCAGATTTGGTGGTGCAGACACGCTTCTGGATTAACCTCTGCGAAGTTATTAACCTGCATCGATGCCCGTCTTCTGGACTTAGCGACCCGATGTTATATTACACGCGTTCGGTGCGCCTTTTAACGGAGGTGAAGCGCATTTTTTTTTAAATGTCTTTTTGTCCTGATAGGTTCCTGGAATTAAGTTCTTTCCCGTCGGGCACCAAAACAATTTCTTTGTAAATATGCAAGCGCTGCATGCACAAATGAGCCAATTTGGAAGAGCTTCTTGCCGCGCGAACGCCGATTTATATCAAGCGCGGTACAGCAACCACTTTTAGACTGAGCGCTGCGAAGTCAGGGAAAGGGGTAAAGCATCGTTTCGAGGAATACCCGCGGCGTAGAAACTCGATCGCCTTTATCACTCCCGCAGTTTACAAAACGTTTCGAGTTTGCTGGTGCCGTCAACCGCAGCTTCAGACCGACGGTCGAGTTAGCGCTGCTTCATATAGTACAACTGCGCAAAGTCCGCTATACTCGCACGTTTTCTTATTTTTTTTTCTTCGTTCGCTTTTCGCGGGTCTCGGCGCCGCGACACGCGCCGCGTGTTTTCGACACGACTTCTATCAACGCGAGCCGTGAGCGCTCGCAGAACACGGCGAAGGCAATGCACACGTGCTGCCAGGAAACCCCCCGCCATTACGGCCGCCCCTGCTGCATGCAGATCGCGCGGCTATATAGATGCCATTCCGGGACGCGGTCGCGCGCGCCCGGGCTTCCCGCGGCCGTGAAAGAAGCAACGACGACGGACGGGCGATGCGGAGCGTATTAGGTGTGATCGCGCTCCGCGATCGAAAGAGGCCTCGGTCGGAATTTCTGGTCCGCTTCTCTCCTGTTTGCGCAAACACAGCGCATTGTTTGGGAATACGGGGAATCATGAGTCCTTTCCGTGCGTGATTGCGGCGGCGGAGTTGAGCAACAAGCAAAACAAAGCGGGACCTGTATATGATAGCACCGAGTGCGTCGTCCCCCTCTCGCCACCTCGCACCCGAGGCGTAATAACAACACACCGCTTGGGCGCATATGCGCGGGTATGTAGGAGCTAGGTCCGCTGTTTTTGTTTTGCCTTGCGCTTGCGATGCTTTGGCGCGCGTTTAGGACGACATCGTGGGCGCATTTACGGCGCGCGTAAACATCGACTGCGTGGCACGAGAAGTGCTTCTGTTGCTCGGGATTCGGTGCATATTGAGTCAGAGGGCAAACTGAACCTGCTTTCGTCACGAAATGGGGATAGGGCGAGGGCATGAGAGACGCGTGGCGTTGCTTTTATTCTCTACGTGTCCTGCTTGTAGAAGTGCCGAACTTGCGCGTTAGCCCTAATTGCTGCATTCAGCTCGAGAGCGGCAGTGCGGGCACAGGCTGTGTTGCTTTCATCTGTACTTCCAAGTGCACCGTTATCTATTTCGCTTGTTTGCTCTATCCAAGGGCTTTTCAATAGCAAGGAAACAATGCGCGCGTCCTAACGCTCCAAATAACCGGCGTCACTCGAACTTATTTCTTACACCTTTACCAAAGCTAGCTTTGCTCAGTTTGACCATCTCTATCAGCAGACCTGTGCAACGCTGGGGCCATGCCAGGCTTTGATTCCGCGGTTGTCACTAATTAGACTCCTGCGACGTTGGCTGCCGCTCCGCCACGGTCGGGAGGCTCCGCAGGTCATTGGGGAAGCGACTTGCGATTTTTTATTTTTTTTAGACACCCTTCGCTCCCGTCGAAGCGATGCCAGAACAGCATTACTACAAAGGTCCGTGTTTTTTGCGCTGATTGAACAAATGAACGATGGCACCGTGGCGCTCCAACTACTCAGAACAATTATTTTTGGTGTATTTCTTCACTGTCATGCTTGCCTGATGTAGCGTGGTGCAATGCAATGTGCCCACGTGCAGGTATCGTGTATGAGGAACGCGTTTTGGCTATCGGTTTTCTCCTCTCCTTTTAATGCGGATACATTGAATGCAGTGCTGCCTTTGTCATTGAAGCTTCGATATTACAACTATTCTTTCAAGAGATTTTGGTTGGATATAAATATTTAGAAAAATATCAGGAGCGGTGAGCATGAAGCGACGAGTTAATAATTATTTTTTGTGTTGTCTTACGCAGAAACACCAATTTTGAGGTCTGAAACATAGCTAGAGCCAGGCCTGTTAAATTTAAGTTGGACTCTATATATGCTTCTGAACATCCAAGTTTTGCAGAGCACAACACCACTCGTCGGGAGCATTCATCAAAACTATACGAAGCGAAGAAAATATAGTGAACAGCAGAGGAGAAGCGGCGCCAATTTCAGCTGCATGTGGAAGACACATTGCACTTTCTTAGCTCGGTACCAACTTTCCCCTTTCTCGTTCTCTGATGACTAGCTGGAATGTTTTGAGGGGTAATTGATATCTCCAAAAGGGCAAGAATAATGACCCGCTGCAGCAGTAGCGCGTATTACATGATTGATGGTCTTCTCTAGAGTTTCGAGATGACTGTGGAAGGTATTACCCCCCCCCCCCCCCCCTGTTTTCTTTCTTTACGTCACCTATACTTCCCACTTCTGCCGCGCTCTCTTGTGTCGGCAAGGCTCCTTGATGAACGTTGCTCCTTCTGAACTTGGAAATGTTGCTGCAGCCCGTCGAGTTTCAGCGCAGTTTGGAAGTCGTTCTCAGCGAGGGAAGAAAGCAAAAATATAAACTGTGGTGAGAAATTAAGGGTGTGTCGCTGTGAGTGAGAAACGTGAAAAGTTGAAGTCGGGGTACAGATTAGACAAAAATAAATGACTCTTTCTTTCCTATTAAAACAAACAAAACAAAAACAGCGGTGAAGGTGCTGTGGACGGTTGGTGTGCGTGGATGCTTCGTTTTGCAGATCTGCCTGTTCGTAGTGGTGACATAGCCTGGAACACATCGGCGGAACTACAGAAAGAAAACAATTGCTCAACTGCCCGTTGAAATGCAGACTCGAATGGTCACTATACAGTGCATTGGTTTCTAATTTGGGAACGCTACAAGACAAAGAAATGCAGAAAACTGAGAAATATCCCTGCCAAGATTCGCTTGGAAGTGTAGCTGTTCATGCTTCGAAGGAACATCCACGACAACTATGTGTTTCCCCAGGAAGATATGTGGGAGTAAATTTAGTGCCAGAGTAAGTTTTTATAGCGGTGTACCTCTTTATAACGAATTCGAAGGGGCCTCGCGATTTCTTCGTTATAACCGTTGCTTCGTTGCACCGGTAAGCGTCGTTGGTTGCAACTGTCGCATTCCAGCGGGCCTACTTGCCACCACATGGCTGGCACAACATAGCCGGCGTTCAGTGCGTCACCGATGTGCGTCGCCGGAACGTTCGACACCCACACTTAGTGCCGACCACGTGGCCGAATAAAAGTACACATTTCTAACGCGAGCCTGTGTCTTCCGCACCCTGAATGGATTTGAGAGCCTAGAAAACGGGTCTTGGAGGAGCAATGCCGTAGAGGTCAGAGAGAGAAAGCGGGCGCGCGGCGACGATTTCGTCGCGATTACCTATTTTGGTTGGCTTTGCCGCATAGCTCACTAGCACACGGTACACAGCATTTCTTCGCATGACAGGAAAACCTTGTGGAGAATGGGTATGTCAGGCCGAAGGCTTTGATGTCAACGGAAATTCTTCCACACTTTCGTTTTCCGCCGTTTGTCACTGGGAAACCAGTGGAACCCGGATACCTTCAATCACACTAAGCACACTTCTGAACAGTTTTAAATAAGCGAGCATGCTGAGAAAACGGAAACTAAACTGCTCATGGAACCAGGCAAGCGTGAACCATGCACATCGATGAGATGCAGGAAGGGGGGTACTGCAATTTGCCGCATCGAACCGAAACGGAAGTCTTGGGCACAGTTAAAAATTGACATACTCTGCGCGAAATCGACAATGGGATTCAGTGGAGGTTTGTTGTATCCCGTTGTAGGAAAAATTTACTTCGCCAAAATGGGATACAACATCCGTGGGATTCTACGGGAGCTTCCAAAATGAATAGCTATTCATTGGTTGTACCCATTGTAGCCTCATAAACCGTTTCGTTATAGCGAAGTTCGACAGTATACACTTTCTTGTGTAATTTTTACGCAAACTTCTACGTTTTCGTTTTTTTTGCCCTTGATGATGCTGAACCAAGAATAGAGCGAAAGTAAAACAAGCGTTTCCTTGCAATTAAAACGACATCCGCTTATGTAGGGCCTGCGCCATCTACTCCCAACACTCCACGTTGTGTTTCAAGCGTAGCATGCCTTTAGGGCTGCTCACGCCCATATGCTTTCCGTACCTCTTATTGTTTGTAGTTAAGCCTGTGTTAGGTGCAGTTGCGTATTATTCACGGCCTGTTTGTACTATATCTGCCTCCCAACACTCCTTCTCCGTTGAGGGCATTTTAAATTCTGTGATCGCTAAGCTTCGCAGGTTGACGGCGAGAACTTGCGGAAGCATAGTGGATCAGAAGTACTATTGGCAATAGATGTAAATAGACCAGGAAAACTCTACATGCTTTATTAAGGCACATAACCGTCCTGAAACATTACACCTATTGCGCAGAGACTCTCGGGTGGCCGCAAACATCGCAGAATATACTGCTAGGCTATATTATATCCTCCACTAAATCTTCACGGCAACTACCCTGTATAGGTTTCTTCCTTTAAATTTGTCTTCAACCATTGATGGCAGTGTGGAAGGGCTTTTGTGTGAAAAAAGTGAGGATCTAGAGCGAAATAGACTTAATACTGCAACAGCAAAGTAAACAAAACAGTGTTCATGGCTGGGAACATTTGTTTACATACGGATGAACTGTGGTTATGGGAATGTGGCTCAGCGCCAGGCACGGGGTGTTTCATATAAGATGTAATGCAACTTTTAAAAATGGACTTTTTGAGTTAGAAGAGCGCTTTTTTTCGGTACACCATCGTTCGAAGTGTAGCGCATCAGAATACAGCTAAGACGTGCTAACTAGCAGGCTGGTTGACTAGTATTGCATAGTTAACTTTTAACTTTTGCTGTTAGTCTCCTCATTTTTTTTTAGAGCAGTGTAGACCTGTATGTAATATCCATATCCGTTTTGAGAATTTCGAAAAAGCCGTTACCCTCGGCGCTGGGGCTCAACAAATTTGGTGCACTGGAGGGATTGCTTTGCCTGCAAGCTTTTCGAAAGCGCATTTATTTTGGCAAAATTTGTTCGGCTACAGCGCCGAGGGTAACTGCGCAGTCGAAATTCTGAAAACGTATATGGATGTTACTCACAGTGGGCTACACGCCTCTCAATAACTCAGGAGACTGGTAGTAATAGTTAAAAAGTTAACTATTAAATGTTAGTTAACAAGCCTAGTAGTTAGCCTCCCAGGTAGCACAGAAGCATTGCGATAATGTTACATTTTTGTTACGCTCAAATGTTATTTCAATGTCCTTAATGTCCTTTTTTTCTAATGTTTCTGTAATGTTACATATAAATGTTTGAATAACTTTCCCAAACATTAATGAAACATGTAAACAACATAAATTGAACTTTCTCGAAAATGGTGAAGCAGCCCCGCACAAGCATGCAGGCCTGCCAGTGGTGACGGCACACAACTTACAACACTTTGCAAGAACCAACAACACCCGGTATGTTGATATGTGTATACTCCCGAATAATTGCATAAGGTGGTGGTGGTGGTGATAAACATTCTACTCAGTGGAGAGTTTTGCGTCCCCCGAACTAGCAGGGGCCCTTAGTATTATTTATATGGCCTTAGCTGTTTCCTTATTTTCACGTCTTCAGCTTCAAGAACACATGTTTCTTGCGACATCCGCTGCGGTGCCTTATTAAAAGTGTTTTGATATCGGCACGACTTAATGCGGTTTCTTCCGTTCTGCTACGAGCCGAGAAATAAGAGATAGGGCGTCGGAACAATTTTTATATTGAGCGGTTGTGTCTAAGTAATGGCACGGCCGCAGCGTATACATCGAGAAACGCTGAGAAGTGACAGAGCTTCTTATCTCAGCTCTCTGAGAGGCCCTTCAAATAGGTTCAGGACATCGCAGTTATCAATCTGGCAGGGGCGCTGTGAACACGTAAAAAGGGCGGTATTTACCTGCCCTGTGAGCCGCTGGTAGAGGACCAAATGACATTTTTCGAAAGTTTCATTCGCTTGTTCTCTGAGCGCAGAGTTATGTGAGCTCCGTGGCAGCTGCCCATCCATCATAGCACTCGGGTTTGGGAGCATGTTCGCGTAACTTGAGTCAGACAATCCAAAGGCAGCGGCAGCACAATTGACAATGCCGTTTTCAAACTTTGCAGGATAACTTCTATTCCTTACAGGGCTTCTGCAAGTGTAGAAGCGAGATTTAGAAAGCCAGGTGTCGGCAACGTTGGCGTAGTCATTCAAGCGAGCTTGGATTCATGAGCCTCCGAGGCGAATCTGTCGCAGCAAAACCAAACAGCATTGATTCGGAGCACCCTTTGCTTGCAGTTGACTGTGGGACCTATAGAGCACGTACTGGACCGAACCTGCATAGAACTACACTCAGTGTCGTCGGAAGGAGTCTCTCAAATAAAGCGAGCAGTAGCGCGAGTACAGGAGCGGCCCAACCACACGGGCCTCTTGATACGGCCCACAGGTTCTTCTCAGTGCCAACGAATTCTTTGCGCTCAAGCTAAGTGGACTGGACAAGATACGCGCTATCTACGTACGTAAAAGCGGCGACAAGTGCCGACCAGACACTCGCGTCGGCAAAGGTAGCGTACTTACTTTGAGATAAGGCAGCCTCCGTACTGGTGTCAACATAGAGTGTCTTGTGGGTCAATGTGCGGTGGTTTCAGCAGACACCTTGGCGACGACAAGAGGAAACAAGACGCGTATCACACGGCTTTCTTGGTGGAGGATAACGAACAAAGTTGGTGGCAACCAAGCCTCAAAAATAGTCGCTCTGACGCGGCTTCAATTTGAGAATCCGCGAACTGAAGTGAAAGAACCTGAAACTCCTTGAATATGGATCTGTGGTCTTAGAAGCATGCTGGCTCTCTATTGCAAGAAAACGAGGTCTCACTGAAAACAAAATTGTGCCAGCGGATAGCTGTCGTCCGGTGCTAGCAAGAAAAGATATGAATCATCGCACCAAGCTTACTGAACTCCTAATGTGCCGCCCTTTCCCGTTGACCAGGCAACGCATTGCTATAGCGTACGGGATCACGGACAGCAGTTTATGAACCATTGTTGCAGAATACGAGGAACCGGTACTATAAAAGCCAGGAAACGACTAATAAAGATTATAACAAATGGTTTTTGGCCCACAGGATAACGATGCGTCGAAGGGGTTTGTTCCGCGCGAAATGGAGAGCGCCTGCACCTGTAGGCAATGAGCAAGAAAAGGAGGAATGCACGAGGAAGCGTGAAAAATGGCAACAACAACAACATGCAGCGTACGCCCCAGAGGTCGTCCCCAGCACGCTTTAACCGTTTGGCTTAAGAAATACGGAACAGGCTGAAAGATGCCGCGCAACATGCAGACCCTGTAGGAGGCAGTCATGCGGCCAGTTTGGCTTTCCATCGTCGCCATTCAAAGCGTAACACGCAGCTCCGGGGTGTCATTGCTTTAGAAAAAGTGAGGACAAGTTTTAGCACGTCAAAATTTAGAGCCCGTTGGCACAGAAGACAAAACGCAGTGAGAAGGAGAGGCTTACGTGCTCTTAACTTTCACCTTAAACATAGCGTAAAAAAAAAAATAAAGTCCTATTTTCCAAGCAAAACCAACTCGTCCAGCCTTCCGTCATTGTAAACTTTCAGTTTGTATTTTGTTGTCGTTGTGCGCTTGTTAGCCAGCCAGTTGCTAACCAGCAGTGTGTTATGTATTTTTCGCATCGTTGTCGCCTAGGTGATCACTGAAAGCTGGCGCCTCAGACACTGCTGGAAATCATGCTTTTCAGCGTCGAAAGAAATGCAAAATGCAGGAAAGTAAAATAGGAGGCAGGTAAAAGCGTGTGTATGCATGTCTATGGGGAAAAGAGGGCGGAAAACGAAGGGCGAGTGCAGACATGTACGCGGGCAATAACTTCCCCTCCCTTTTTTCTTCTCTCTCTCTCTCTTTCCCTTATGAACAACGGATCATCTACTAGATTATGCTTACACGGAAGTTTGTGCGCGTCCCTTGTACCTGCCTCCTAATGTACCTGCGCCCTGCGACTGCAGAGAGAAGACAAGAGAGAAGGCGAAGTAAACGGGGCGTTATGGATACGGCGGTGGGTGTACCAGTTTGTCCTTATGCGCAGACCGCGATAAAAGAGAGCGGGCGAGCGTAACTGCATGTGAGGTCGAGACCGGCAGCAATGCTCTGCTGCCTTGATGCGCTCAGAGAGCCATGCGTCTTCGAGGTAGCCTAATGCCCTCCAAAGATGCGAGCAGATCGCGTGTTTATCCCGATAATGGAACCGAGACAAGTGGCGAGATGCTGCCTGCGCAGCTACCTTGGTAGTTGCGGCGGAAGCGAGTGAAGTGAACGGAAAATGGGTGGAAAGGAAAACTGCACGACAAATTTTTTTTGGTGCGCATAACTTCCTCTTACGGCCGAGGGCGGTGCTAGCAAGGCTAGCCGTTGGAGATGCTAAGCTCGCCTGAGCACCTCGGTATATAGCGGGCGCCTATACACCTGACAAGTGGCAACGGGTGTACACCACTGGCAGTGGCATATCGGTGTACTGAGCCGCAGAATTTTGGAACTGCGCGTGATACGGGGTACTCATCGTAAGAATTTTGCTGCGAGACAGAAATATGCCTGTTAAAACTGTGAAAAATTGCTAATGGGGTGCTGTGGAAGGAAGGTGGGGGTCTTACTTTTAACCCACTTCACCTGAATATACGTCTCAAACAAACAATGCATTTCACTAGTCTTGGTGGACTGGATACTAACCGCCACTGTTAGGGATTTTAGATTGCCAAGACATTTTTGCGTTCTTTATAACAAGCGTGCAGTCAGTATTCAGGTCGCAGTGGTGAGCAGCGTTACTCTGACCCTTTCCGAGACACCCCGCTAACACGAGCAATTAAAGAGCCGGAACGTTCTCGTGCTCACGCGCGAAACTCGGGGCTCGGGTCTCACTGTCGAGCGAACTGGGCGCGGATAGAGCCATAATTGCGACATTGAAACTAACGAAGGCAATGAAACGGGCGTCATTTGTATGCACTTGTGTGTCGAGTGTCGCGCAGCACATTTCTGCGCTCCTGCAGAGTGTCGTTCGCGGAGGCGGCCCGACGCGGTCGCCCGCGGAATTCAATTTGCGATGGGAAAGGCGAGTAGCGTGGGTATAGAAGGTGTGGAATCCGAGGACTGCGCGCTTGTTTGCGAAGCGGAGGTCGGCTTCATTGTGCGCGGGGTCGTTTCAGAGCTCAGCGCGTGGACCGTTAAATAGAGAGTCGAGAGAAGTCTGCAAGAGGAAAGTAGCCCAGCCGTGTTGAAGAAATGGTGCGCCGTTGCGTGCCGGCAGAGAAAGCGCACTTCTGTGTGCCGCCACGGGGG
The DNA here is from genome assembly GCF_055824585.1 of Amblyomma mixtum. Classification (NCBI taxonomy): domain Eukaryota; kingdom Metazoa; phylum Arthropoda; class Arachnida; order Ixodida; family Ixodidae; genus Amblyomma; species Amblyomma mixtum. Next base: position 207,165,087 of record NC_143014.1, read on the forward strand.
GGGGGGGGGGGGGGGGGGGGGGGGAGAAAAACGGAGAAAGGCGACGAAGTATAAGCGAGGAAAGGAGGTTTTTGTCGGTGGGAGCGAGTTTTGCGTTACACGCGCCAGAGGGATGCGTATCCTTATTTCGGATGAGGGGGGGGGGGGGGGGGGGTGCAAAGATACCGAAACTGTCCTCTTGAGGCGGTTGATCCGAGTGCCACGAGAGGCATATTTGCAGAGCCTCACTCAGGCATCGACGATCACACTGTGAGGTATGCAGGAAAACGTCTGAAAGAGACTCAAACGTTGTTTATATGGCAGCGGGGATCCCCTTTTGGGTAAGAAATTGTATGTGTACGCGCTCGAACGATTCCTTTCATCTCTCTTACTTTCATGCTTGAAGCGGCACTCAATCATTGCACGACTAAGGACGGAAGGTAAAAATACCCGTACTCTTGGTTGTGAGAGCCATGCACACTATGATTACATTCCGCGAGACGTGATTATGGAGCGGAAGAACGCTGACAAGCAAAAGGAACAGCCGAGATCGGTACCAGAGGGCGTCTTCTCTGCTGCATCCATGTCTTCGCACGTCCCGAAATGAGCCTCTACGGCAATGGGGAGCCATGCTGTGTAGACCACGCAGTGCAAAGAAGGAAAGAAGCCTTAAACGAACCATCGAGCCTGGTCTTTACGGCGTCGTTGCAACGCCTAGCTCGTACCCTCAGAGAACATTTACAGCAAAGACCGAAGACAAAATGCCTCGGCGAAGGAGGAATGAATAGCGCCGCTTAGGTTTGTTTAATTAAACTTCCAATTACTCCTTATAGCGCTGTAACTGTCCTCTCCACGTGCGAAAGAAAGTTAAAAATAATGGCGCCATAACACATAATGCCGCTCTTTGCTTTCGAGGATTCGGTTGTAGAGATAAAATAATAATGATGTATGACTCTTTGCGAGTACCAACGGCAGGCCGAAAGAGGGAAAAATCGAAGGGCTAAATGTCGTGAGTGCAAACATTGTGTGTTGGTTCTGGCGACTCTGCGGCCTAGTTTTTGTGCAAAGTAAAACACGCGGAAAGAGCGGTGCTTCAGCGACTCAATGAAGCACGAGAGATGAAATATTGAACTGCCTCTCCGCCGGGCGGTAGGCGAAAAACCTTGCTCGAAACGCATCCAGGCAAGCCCGAACAGCTATTATGGGCGCACGAGAACATCATCGACCGTAGAGGAAGTTTCTCTTTTTCTATAGGGCTGTTTCTGCGGAACGCACTTCACGACAGCGCATTCCCTTCGGGCCGTTTTTTCGCGGGAGCTCAGAGACATTGAGAAAAAGGGCGGCAAATCATTTGAATTGAGCGCAGAGAGAATTGCCGCCGACAAAAGAGTGATTTTTTTTTTCAAAAATTTTCTGCATCATAGATTTGTGACTCTCTGGAACATTTATAGAACGAAATGGTTAATCAAAGGAATACTTTCAAAAACCGTAGGAGCATCCGATCATTTCTTGGGGTTCGCTTTTAGGATAGCACTCTAGACAACGCTAGTCTCTGCCATTGTTATTGTGCTCGGCCTGGGCGTTTGTATCTCGGCGTGGCTATCAACAGGCAAAGTTACGGAACTGCGCTGTTAGAGTTAAATGATTCAGTACACATAAACTTCAAAAACACGCCGATGACATCGATTTTGGACATGTGGAGAATGGCGGATGCTTCCCGTACGAAATACTTTTCGACATCGGTGATTATCTGAGCGCGGTTATCCCTCAACAAAGAACCGTTATCTTGCAAGTTCCCGTGTTGTTTATTTTCTTTCGCACATTTTTTTCTTTATTAAGGCCAGGATGAAGGCAAAAGAAAAACCAGTAGGGTGAGCTGGTTGTTTCTGGTATATGCCGGGTATTATGAGTGTATGCTTTATATTAGTATATGCTTTCGATTCATGACTCTCGTGTTTACTCGGAGTTGCAAGCACTAAGAATAAAGGGCTGTTGAACAGCGAATATTCCAATTCATCACGATTGAAAACATAGTGCAATATAATACACATACCACACCGCATATTATCTTTACCGCACGATACAATTAGTCGCCTGTAGTTAACAGGATACAAATTCCTCAAAGCATAAAGTAACGCTTCGACCTTCTGGCTGATCCACTAAGCCGCATTTACACTATAGCGTATACTAATTCAGTGCTCCTTTCCACAGTTGCAATCTCTTCACGAGCTAAAAATCCAGGTACCCCATAACACAAAGCCGCGCTGAAAGCGAACTTTAGCACAGGGCCATGGCATCATGACATCATGGCGACATAAATTAGAGTGCAAGTATAAAGATTCAACAAGGAAGACAAACGCAGCATGAACGCTGACAGCCACGATCTGGCGAACTGGCTTGATGTGCAATAGCCGCAGCACTATCCCGTGAACTGCGTTAGTATCGTCCATGCCTCGATCCTCCATTTACCGGCATATCTGGCGCTAAATGGAGTCGCCGGGCGAAGTGCCGGGCATTCTCGCACTCAGCGTTGGAATTCGCCCCCGGCGCTCGAGCGGACTGCCCGAGGCATGCCTGCCCACCTCGCGATAGGGGCTCACAGCCCATTGGTAAACACCAGCACGGCAGACCGCAGCGGATGCGGAAAAGCCCAATGACGTTTCGCGCTCTATCCATCCCTCTTCTACCCCGGAGCCGCTGCCCTGTCAGCGGGGAACGCTTTGAGCGCGCGCGCACACATATGACGCCACATCGGCAGCGGAACCCGTGCGGCGGGGTTTGTGGCACGTGTCCCCCCATCACGCGTGCCGCCGGGGCAGGAAGTGGGTGAGCGGGAGAAGTAGACACGCGACACGAACCGACGCCCCTCCCCCCACTACTCCGTTTCCTCCTTCTCCCCAATTTCCTTCTCCCCAAACAAAACGGGATCCCCGCTTCTCCCCTGCACGTCGCTCGACTCATAGCGTGACTCATAAGACAACGGCTCGGTTGTGCAGTGAGTAATAGGCTTCAATAAATTACCAGCAGCGCTCGCGCGCTGCAGCTATAGCTGAGGGAAGCGAGAGACTCTGCTCCCACCCCCCTCCTCCTGCCTCTTTTTCTTTTTCATTATAACGCAGGGCTTTATGACGAATCCGACAGAGATGTCGGGAGCGTTAGCCTCACCCGTGGCTACATCACTCAGTTTTTAATCAGTCGCAAAGCAAAATTCCACACTAAACCAAAGGCGGAACAATAGTAAAAACTTCGTGCACATCGCTCGAATTTTGCAGAGGAGTCGCGCCTATCGTTGTGCCGACGAGACAGCTCGGCGGTGGTGCACGCCCGAAACAATCGGCGACGTCCGAAAACCCTCCCCGGTGCCCGAGCCCAGTTCCTTGAGCGGTGTTTCGGAGGGGAGCGGGAAAGAGGGGGAAGGCGGATGGGCAAGGGAAGAGAATGCCGGGGAGGAAGTCATCCGGATGCGGCCAAGAACCGGGGAAAGCGACGCGCTCCTGCGGACGGGGTCCGGAAAGGAAACGGGAAGCGCGGGGACATGCGGCGTACGGATGCTTTCCGCATGGCGGAATGACGAGCCCGCAAGGGTGATTATTTTCTTTGTCGGCTGGGCTCGCAGGATAACGCGCGAGACAAGAGAGAGAAAAGAAGCCCCTTGCCCCCTTCTCAGCTATGTTTTTAGCCGCCGGGTGTTTGGCAAGACAAAGTAAGGGCCTTCAAGTCCGTAAGAACGCGAGAAACTGAAATGGAAGAATTCTACCACTTGGGTAGTTGTGCAGCGGGTATTCAATGACGTCACTTTTTCGCCACTTTGTGGTTTCGCAAATCGCGTTGTTTACGTGTGGTCGGCTTACAGCTTGCTCCATGTGATGTTTTCTCATGAACTGGAGCTGGTTGTTCGCACGCGCTTCTGGGTTTGGGCTGTCCCCCGTGTAAAGTTACGCCAGGTCTTGTAAAACAGACAAGCATCATCACTGCAGTATATACTGGGGTCCCTAACGAGCTTCATATATGTATATACATACGTTTGCCTTCAAATCCGCTGTTACCTGCTTTGACACTTGTCGCGCTATTTTTTTTTACCTACAGTGTAAAACAAAATCGTTCGTCTGCAGTACCAAACGAGGAACTAAGCTTGAGAGGTCCTTTCTCTCACGAGGGATATTCTTCGTTGTTTCCAGAGCCACCCCTCCGCGCCTAATGGACGATTTTCTGCCCTTCTCTTGTAGTGGGGCTTTGCTCATGGAAGCTGCCAAAGTACAGTTCTTGAGGTGTACGATCTTAACAGTTAGCGGTAAGAGGCAAAATGGAGGAGTTCAGGATCTCGCTCGAGAATTGATATTTTGTTTTAACAAGGGAAGACGACCTTAGCGTGCACACGATGAATGGCCACCTGACATTGCCAACATAATCACGAAGTGAGCAATAAAAGTAAGGGGTACGGTAGCTAGCCAGCATCGTACTAGCAAGCACTTCCTGTTGACAAATGATATGTGATGAAGCGCAAGAACAAGAAAGCCTCGAACCCCACAGAGAAGCCAAAACTGGCTGAACTATCGAAGCTAATCAATGAGCATAAGGTAACCGATATAAGCAAGTATAATACAGAGAGGATAGAGCGAGCTCTAAATAACGGAGGTGGCCTCAAATATTCAACAGGAAAATTAGGCATGGGCAAAAATCAGATGTGCGCATTAAAAGGTGAGGAAGACTATAACATTAGGAACTTGGATAATGTAGTTGGGTAACGGAGGAATTGAATTCTGCGCTGAATTGTGCAGTAACCGAAATAATCGTGTCACTAAGGGCTGAAGCAATAGTGCTGAGGAAACGGATATTCTAAAGGTAAAGAAAAACGAAGTGTGGAAAGCCTTACATACAATGCAAAAGGGGAAACGGCAGGTGAGGATCAAGTAACTGCAGATCTACTGAAGGACGGTGGAGACATTTTGCTAGAAAGACTTTCACCATGAATACGTAATGTCTCATTGCCTCGAGCATACCGGAAGCACGGAAGAATGCCAGTGCAGTCGAACCTCGTTATAAGGAAGCCGTTTATGAAGATATAATGGATATAAAGAAGGAATGACGATTCCCCTTGGAAGCTCGGTCAACACGGGTTATAACGAAGCTGCGGCTATAACGAAGTGATCACCGGGCCCCTTCAGCTTCGTTATAGCGAGGTTCACCTGTATTACATTAATTCTTAAGAAAAGATAAGAGGGTCGGCATAAGAAAGCTTTCGAGCCCATAGCGCGCTTCGTGACTCTGTATTACTTGTTACTGAATCATGGGCGCCGTCAGTGCCTTTCCCTACGTAATAATAATAATAATAATAATAATAATAATAATAATAATAATAATAATAATAATAATAATAATAATAATAATAATAATAATAATAATAATAATAATAATAAAACTTCACTGATAACATTGGCAGGCATAATTAGGTACCCGCCATCTTTGATAATTCCTCGAGTCCCTTTATTTTTATCTTTTGTCGACCTTCGCGTTGCACATGACATCCATTTCATTACGCCGCATGACTTGTGTCAAAACCTTGCTTCAGCACTGCGAACTGTAATCATAGGTTGTAATGCCCGGTATAAGAGAGGTCTAACCGGTTTTAGTCCACGCTGACCCACCAGCATTCTTCTTTTCTGCCTAACGGACTTCCTTACGTTTTAATATTTTTTCCTTTGTTTCATATTATTCTTCTTGTGGCTGCAGCTCGATCGCTAGAAACTACAAAAAAAGAATTTGGCGAGAGCGCAGTTTTGATAAGCTACACGCGCTAAGTGAAACTTTAAAGACGTATTTCCTGCCTCCTCGCACTTTATTCCAGCTGCGATCGTTGTTCGCAATACATTAAGAACCTCATTCCGTAGGCTTTAAACGCGGCGGCTACTGCATCCAGCCGTATACTGTAGTTAATTGTAGCATGCTGATGGGTGAGGGGCACTGTTGCCAGTTTGACATGAAAGGATGAAAGGAAAAAGAACGGAAAGACCGGACACAGCACGCGTACTCACGCACGCACGCACGCACGCACGCACGCACGCACATACGACGAGCTTGTTTTGTTCGTTTCTCTGCTTCATTCTATGCGTTGTTTTGGAAGGTCCTGTGCAAGGTCGAAAGGAAAACCTCATTTCCATGCAACCTTGGTTGCTTGCACCCTACATGTGTTATGAGAGCAAGCCGTAGATTTCACTGTTTCCTAAGCGACATTTTCGTGGGTGCATCCAGCGTCGCACACTGTACACTTCTTCAAGATAAACAAAGAAGCGAGGAATTTGGTTCTTGAACATCAGCTCGGCATTTCCGCTTGCACTGTAGCCGAGTGCTCACCAACCACTGAGGCATTTCAGTGACCTCGCGCAGTTTACGGGCTTCAAAACTAGTGACTTTTAGAGTCGTGCATGAGGATCGAGAAACATTCAGCGCAACCGCTGGCCGGTGGAAGCGAGCCCTCGCTGTTCACTGTTGTCGCATGTCGTGCACTCCTGATCATTGTAAACGAGCCCATTTGGGGAACCCGCACCGAGACGTTAATGGCCATTCAGCGGACTGTGAATGTACTTAGGTGTGGGTACGCTAATGTGGACTCAAGACAGGAAATGGCAGCCATTAAAGGAATCGTAAACCACTATACTACCTGCTTTTTCCTGCTTTGGTTTTAGTTCTCGCCCTCCTTAGTGGCGATGGCATGACGTCCAGTATCGCGAAAAGAAAGCACTGCCCCTGGACGGCTTCAGGCGCAGTTTACTGGCGCATCGCAAAATAAAAAACAAAAAAAAGGCGTAGGAGAAACAAAATTTGGTGTACGATCCGATAACATCAAGAACGTTACACTTGACGCGCCCGGCATTTCTGAGAGCGAAGAAAACGCCTCCGACGCGTGAGAAGTGGGGTTTTTACGAGTATCGTGGCTTATGGCCTATTTTGACTGACCTCATCTTACACCTCTAGGTGCAAGACACCAATCTGACACCATGGCTTCCGCAACCGAGTACCGCCCGAGATTCCTAGACACGATTACAAAGGGTGCAGCGATCACCCGTGAATATCTTTTTGGTAATTGTTGTCGGCCTCAGCAGTCGTACTGGGACACAGACTCAAGACGTGATACCTAGGAAGAATCTGTGCGCACCCGTGGCTATCATTTCTGATTTTGTTTTTTTGCGACAATCCATCGCGCCCAAGAATGCTATAGCGCACATAGAACTCTCTCAAGCGGCAGCGATAAAACCCACAAAGCGCTTTATCTTCGCTGCGCGCTTATTGTTATGAAGGGAGAGAATGGAAGTTACCGATGTTTAGGAGGAGGAGTTGCATGAGTTATATTAAAAAAAATGTTTCCGAATTTCATCTTTCGCTTTCTTAGTTTCGGTCATTTCTTCCTCTGGCTTGGTTAGGGTTTTAACATTCCAAAGCGACTCAGGCTATAAGGGAAATTTCTCCATCTGTATATACAGTTTTGTCATACATGTTTTATCGGTTAGCAGAGTACAGGGTAGAAAGCACCACACAACACTGCCGCCAGATCTTAATTCGCTGTTTTCCCAGCTGGCTCCACGATCACTTAACAAAGTGCAACCAATATACGCGCGGAATCAGTGGCCTCTTTGTGCTTGCAGCGCACATGTGAAAGCTCGAACTCGCACGCGCGCGCGCTCATTTGGCCACATGTCATTCGTTACGCCGCGACACATGTATCGGTCGCATGCACGTGCCAATCCGGTTTCATCCAACCCTTCGCCGCTGATAAAAGGCAAATGAAAGGAGCGTGAGCGGGAGCGCAGCTATGAATGCGACGTACGAAAGGGTGGCCACCAGGCGTCCGCCTGTTTCACACACGGGCGCATGCCCTGCCATAGAAAAAAAAAAAAAGAGGGGAAAAGGAAAGGCTGCCGTTGACTGTGATGCTTCTATTACGTGCCCACTATGCACCGCCACAGCTCGTGGCTTCCTACAAACCTGAGGCCGGCTTAATTGCGAGGGCTAAAGAAAGAATAGAGAAAGGAACGTGAAGTTCGTTAACGTATACTTCGCTCTGCTACTGCAACTCTCGCGCTGAACAAAAGCGATCCATCAGAGGGCACGGCACGTTGCGCTGAATTCTCAGCGTACGGTGACTCAGTGGCAGGCAACGTAGCCGCTTTTACCCAGTGGCTTCACTGAGTGCACTTTGCCATTTTTTCTTTAATTTACTCGGTGTTTCCCTAAAACGGCGTGAAGTTTCTGCGCTACATACTATTGCCAGCAGGTCATAGTGGAGCTACATGCCTTATCATGCGCGAGTTAACCTAAGCCCACTGAGTAGCGTTTTAACGCTTTCTTCTTTTTTTTTTTTTTTTGCGAGGAACTGCAGTGGGGGCCCTATGGATTGACAACGACGACGGGAAAAGGTCCACTGCCGTATAAGCAAAATAGATGGAGTGATGCCGCTCATGCACACGCGACCAACGTTTATAGCACGCGACCACTTAGCCTCACCACGATTTGCGCGTGCGCGTCAGTATCTATTTAGAGACTGATTTCGACCGCGATCGTAACTGACGCATAACCTCGATGGAGCCATAGTTGAGCCATAGCCATAGCGCGTTGTCGAGAAAGGGCAGGCGATACCCGTGACAAGCGATATGCACACTTCGGATATGAATTTCGCCAAAGCGGCGTGCTTGAAATAAAAATAAAATAAAACCTCCGAGATGATTCGCCTGTTCTTACGCCGAAAAAGTGACAGCGGTAGCTATACCGATAGCTATCTTTGCTCAGTAGAGAAAATTCAGTTCCAGGGTCCTTTGATACTTTCGAGCTGGTCATGAACCTTATGCGTAAAGATACCGGAGAGCTTGGTACGCAGCGGCGTCGCGTTGATAGAAGGGCGCATCCTTGCGCTTGGAGAGAGAACAACACCGCACAGAAGCACATATACGGCCTCGGAGATAACAGGATTCTTGCTTTCCGAGGAACACACGCAAAAGAACGAGCAGAATTCGAGGTCAAATTACTCTGTCTGTCTGAAAAATAGTGCATAAACTGTATTATCTGACTGCATTTCACTGTACGCTTAAATTAATGAAGCGAACATTTTCTTCACGACATTTATACATAACAGAACCATACCTATCAGCTTGCAGCTTTTTTTTTCTGCATGGCAGAACGGCAGCTTGCTACCTTTGAGTCGACCCTGGTGTCTCTCATGATAGTGTCCGGATCTGCATCTGTGCCAGACTTCGCCGAAAATTTCACGAGCAGTAAATGCTGTTAAGAGTAAAAGACCTTGGCTGTTGTTCCCTTAGAACGTGGGTTATACTTTAGACTGCGGCAATGAGCGCCACGCGTCACTTTTTCTGATAACAGCGGCAAACCTGCTCCAGTCACGGGAGCGCTGCGACTGACTGCCGCTTCGAGCTCGAACTACAGAGCTATTGCGCGAGAGAAACTTAATTGGAGGCGAGGAAAGAAAGGAGGGAGGTAAGGAAGCTAACTGCTCTAATCGATGATGTCGGTGAGGCGACTCATTGTCGTCTTACTGTGCTACTATTTATTACGGAGGGAGGCACGCTGAGCACGAGAAAGACGCAAGGCTCCCATGGAATACAGCTTGGATCTCCAACTTGCTCAAATCGGGAACGCTGAATATCGGAATAGACTGATCTTGATGAGTCAGGAAGCTGCGACGGTTCTGCTAGCGGTTTCTACTAGCGGTCAGAAGTTTTCGACCAGCCGGCGAATGTCCAAGAACTGTCTGTGACTGCCTCGTACACAGCAGTTGGCGAGAACCCGAGTCCTCAGCCTTTATCTGCTGCACAAGACCGCGGCCTCAGCCATATACCTTCGATGGAGGCGCGCGAAAAGCGAGCACGCTCGTTGGAGCACCGAAGGGCTGCTGCGTACGGCTTCACTGCTTTGCACACGGCTCTGTACGCCCTGCTTCGAACCGAAAAAGGGGCAGCGCGCGAGGGCTCGTTGCGTTTCTGCCCGGCACTTTACATTATTCTTTCGGGACCACGCCCTTTGTTCCTCATTTAATGTGGATCCTCTTTGTGGCCCCCTCTCCCCGTGACCGGCCCCTCCCTCATCCCCTCCCTTTATTCCTGCTACGTGGCTGGCAGGCATGATTCATGCAATGCGAGCAGACGCTTCCATAGACGGTGCGCCGCTGAACGTATGTACACTCCACTCCTCGGTTGAAGCAGTGACGTTGCAGTGACGTGGCTTGCATCGATTCGGCTTTCAGCACGCGTCCCGCGGTCTTCGCCCTTGTTGCGTATGGCGCCGCAGCGTCAACGGTGCATGCGTACGCGGCTCGAAATGGGCTGGCACAGACGCTCGATGAATGCGCTGGTCGCGTGGCCTGCTAAACGCGTCCTGTTTACGTTCGGCTCCTTAAACCCATAACACCGTATATAGTAGAACTATATAGTAAACACAAAGTGGTCTCTTGTAATTTTGTAGTTGTTGTAGTCTTCGCTCTCAGTCATGTTTGTCGACACTCATAACCCGAATGGGTGAAGAGGAGGTTTTAAGTAGCCTTATGAAATTGTTTTAAAAACAGCAAACGCGAATAGCACCAATTCTAAAAAGGTGAAGCGTTAAGGAGCCTGAACGTATCGCGGGCAACCGGCACTCTTTAGAATAGCTAAAATAAATTATTATTTGGTTAATGATTAAAATGATGGAAGTTTTACTTTCCAGAGCTGAACGCGGGCTGTGGCACCCATGTTGAAGGGATTCGAATCAACTTCGACCTGCAGGGGTTCCTTGCACGAAGCTATGCACAAAACGTGCGCAGATTTTCAGCGCACGCCCGTCCTCGCATTTCCCCTCCACTGATATCCTGAAAGAACTGGACGCATGCCGATGACCAACCTGATGCATGACTTGGGTATTTTCACGCCCGTGAAGGAATCATCCTTTAAAAGGCGCGTACTCACTCAGCGGAGTCAGCCGAAAAGGAGTATCTCTAGTAACTCTGTTTTACACTTTGGACGCATTTTGCGCTCTGTCGATCACGGTTCTTACGCAGCGCTTATCTTAAGAAATCCCAGCGGAGAAAAATCTTAACTCAGCAGCTGTGGAATAGTTGAGGACTAAATTTTCTGCCCGAAAAAGAGCATTCAGTGCCATATGTTCAGTAGTGCGTGAGTTTTTCTTGGCGTTAAGACTCCACTGCACACGCGCGCAAAAAGAAATAAGAATCAGTATGGTTTAACTTTTAGAGTCGTGAACTTGGTTCCTATCGGTGTGAACGTTCCTCATGTGGGAGCCCATTGAGATTTTTAATACAGAATACATGATTTTTAGCCCACCTCCGAGGGGGATTAGTGACCGAAATAGTTGTACTGCGCCTTGTTGTTTATTGCCAAACCATTTGTTCTATTCATTGCGTATTCATTAGGGCTTTGTAATGCACTGTCGCTCAGGGGAACTAACGGTGAAGGTAGAGCATGTCGCCCAACGAACGGGTAGGTGTGTCAGGAACGAGCGAGAAATGGTGAAATGATATGGACCTTTTCATTACTGCTGAAAAAGTAGAAACGTGGTAGGCGGCGAGACCGAAGGAGCAGGCGAGAGTCTATAGACGCCTGTGTTAGCAACGGCAAAGAAATCGCATCGAAAGGCGAGCGTGTTGTGTGTCTAAAGACTCGTTCGCATGCAATCGACTGAGCGATTTGAGCGATTGAGCTGCCCGTCGTGGCGAAAAATTTCCAACTTGTTGGGACCTCGTCGCTCTGGACGCCGCGACCGCTCCAAACAAGTTTTTTCAAACGTTTTCGCGAACGTTTTCGCTTACATGGGAAACAGGCTTAAAGCGATGGAGAACTGATCGCGGGTTTGAGCATTCAAGACAAGCAAGCTGTGCGGAGAGCTGTCATGTGTAGGTCCAACCATTCCAGCCTGTTGCTGCCCTCAGTGGTGCGATAGATAGTTTATTTTCGCTTCCTTCTATTGGAGGTCTGCTTGCAAAGCGGAGTTAACGTTGACAGTACTCTGGTATCCGTTATATGGTTAGAACCACCGCGTCAGGTTTAAGAGACTATGGAGTAACAAAACGATGCGGCAGAGCCATTGCACATGGGCAGCTCCCTAGATTTCTCCGCATACCGAAGGGAACCTCTGAAGTAAACCTTGCGTGCAGTGCGTCTTTGAAGTAAACCATGGGTGCAGTTCGTCTTTGGGTGTTTATTGACACGCGAACGCAATGTGCGGGCCAACACAGGAGAAAGTAGATAGAAGTACAGTACTCCGACGGGTTACCAGTGAACCAGTCCAGCACTACCTGCAGCACCGTATTGTTACAACCGCCATGCAGCGTGAGCGACGATGCTGCGAGCATTGCGCAGTGGCCCATATAGGCGCCGACCAACGACCCACCACGCGCGCTGCCATGTTGTGAGGGACCAATAGCTTGACTGACACTCCTCTGTGATGCTTTCGGGATTGACCAATTCGTGCACTACCGAGACGCAGAAAACGAGCTGCGCTTCGCCCTTTTTATTCGGATTCGAGTAGCGTGCATTGCAGCCTGACGCAGAGAGAATCAGAATAAAACGAGATCGATCAGTTATTCGCAGCGCTCACGCGAAACAAGGAGGTCATGGTCTGATGACGGAAACGCCGCGCCGGCATGCGCAGTGCTCTAAACGGCGCCAAACGAGCGCAGTAGTGTGCTCTGTGGCTCACGAATCGGCTCAGTCTAAAGGTATTGTGCAGAGGAGTGCCAGTCAAGCATTTTGTCCCCCAGTGAATCTACGGTGCCTACTGGCTACTGCGCATGTTCGCTGCCGTGTCGCTCACGCTCGTGGTTTTAATTAACCAGCTGGTGCTACACGGATCGCTGGCTACTGTCTCGAGCGCCACTGGTAACTCGTAGGAGTGCTGTACACACTAAGGTGCAAGAAAACGACTTAAGGGAAGGCACAGCAAGAAGTACAGAAAAATGTTGACTCGAAAAGCAAGAAAATACCCTAAATGCAAACTCATCACCCCGCGTAAATACACATCTATACACACGCACACAAGTAAAAAAAAAAAAACACGGCGTGAAAAGCAAGAACAAGAACAATGAAAAAAAATTTAAAAAATATCCCACACTAGTGCGGTAAAAAATACAGGCAAAGCCGAAGGATGGACCCCGAATGAAGCTCCCGAGCAAAAAAAGTATACCCGCAGCAAGTTCAGCGAATAGATGCAGTCCCCAGCGTAGATAAAAGCACAAGCGTAATGCAGTCCTAAAGCACGAGAAATATTGCGACCGATATTAAAAAAAAAAGCACGCGAGAAAGCATCAGTGAGATCACAGGAAGAGCACAAGAATAAGCAAAATTGAGAGAAAAAGTACAAAGGCAAACGCTAAGCGAAACCGCAGTTGAAAGCAGGGAAAAACACAGGAGATCACGAGCTAAAGCTCACGCAAAGTCACACGCAAGAAGCAAGCACACAGAACGAAACATGCCTTAAGAAAAAGCAGTACATTAACTTCAAGTCTGCCTTGTAAGTTATGTTCAGTCTGGACGCCGGAGTTTCAGTGCTCTAAAGCGTGCATAGGTTATTGCCTACTGGTTATTCTCGCAATTCCACCCTAATCCTTGCATGCTGTCAAAATGATGTCAAAGGTCAAAAATGAAAAAAGGAAGTGAATGTTTGTCAACTTTCTGGTCAGTGACAGACGCAGAGGGCTCAGTCTCATGCTAGCGCACTCTCTCTTGCTCTCTTTTTCCAATCCCCAAAGAAAAAAAAAACTGGAGGACACTTAAGCTTCTCCTTTAAAAGTAGAACGCCACAGCGTGTTGCAGCGCTACCAGGGAGTCCAAGGAACGCTATCGCCCGTTCAGCGCCTCGCCTTGACCGTTGGAAACAGCTTTGAACGCAACGCATTTTTGAGTAGAGGAAATGGCTCAGTAATTGTCTCACACCTCGGCGGACACCCGAACCTCGCCGTAAGGAAAGGGAGGTAGCTGGGAGTGAAAGAAGAGAGAAAGAGGTACGTAATGCAGGAAACAAAAATTGGATTTGAGGAGAGGAAGTTGCAGTAACTGTCGCACACATCTCGGTGAACACCCGCAGCCCCGATTATAGGTCGCCGGTTCGAATTCCTGCCGCAAGCTAACTTAACTAGTGAGTTTATGCTTTTCGAAACGCTGAATGGTATTACACCATCTGGAACATTCTGCGGCAAACGGTTGGCATGATACGACTTTTTTCCGACGCTCGGTGCCGGCAGTTACAACTACGACTCCGACGGCTTTTCGACCGAACGAGCTGTATACGCTGGTGCGTAAACGACTATGTGTGGGATACTGAAAAGAGCGCCATAGAACTACACAGATAAGAGGTCGCGCTCATATTCTCAACCACAACATTCGTAGTAACAGCGCTGTCGCTGAATATCGCGTTGACACGTGGTGGCCGTCGTGCCATTAGTTGTTTCTTTTTTTTTAAATCTTAAGCCCAGAATAAGAGAGAAGCGGGTTGTGCGGCATCACACGCAAGCGTGGAGTGCTAGCCTTCGGTCGGAAGGATGCAGATAAGCAGTGGAAGTAGAAATTAAACGTGGCCGGGGCACTCATGCGTGTTTCACATCACGGCGCCGGGGCTCGAGAGTGCGGAAGCAACTGGTTGAAGCAGCAGTGCGCCAAGTTTGAACGGCTGTATGCTTGCATCGCTCCCCCCCCCCCCCCCCCCCCCTCCAATTATGCGTAGAAACTTGCAGAGGCACCCGGCGAACGCGGTAGCCGCATTTCAATACCGACGGAAGCCTGCATGACAAGTTTTGTATACGACAGGACGTCCTGGTAGTCAATACACTAGATCACACTGTAAAAAAAAAATCCGTCAAAATGACGGTAAATATCTTGGCAGCTCTATTTCCAAGCATCTAACCGTCAAAATGACAGCCGCCCGTCATTTCCAAATGGCGGTGTTTTTGATCATTTTGACGTTCTGCTTGTCAACTAGGAATACAACTGAGCCGTCAAAATGACGGCCTCATGTCTTTTCATATTACAGTATGGCGTCATTTAAACGATTCGCTGTCAATATGACGGCATGGCGTCTATTCATTATACAGTGTTTTTGTCAACCTGAAATGCATTTATGTCGTCAGTATGACAGCCGGAGGTCTTTTCATGTAAAGTGTGGAATCAGTTCGGAATAACAGACACCAAATTTAAGTTTCGAGTCTTGTTGCAAACGATGTGTTACACATTAGAATGCAGAAGGATATCAATCTGCGTCCTTGTTGTTTTAGCGCTTCGAAAAATGTCGCATTAGAATGCATAGATCAACGCATGGCGATCCGTCCATAACCGCAATTTACAAGTTAATTTCTTGATGCCTTTCGGTTTCACCAGCCAAGCAATACATGTGACATGTATTTGGATTATTCTACGTGAGGCATGAATCAAACTACACTATAATGGCTGACACATAGTGTTCATGCAGGAAGATATGAGAACAAATGACGTATCAGCAGTTATATTTTTTTCATGCCTCACGCGACCTAAGCAACTTCTACACATCACAGCAACCAATTGGCTCATGCAACCCAAATAGTAACAAGAAACTGGATTATCTGTAGCGGTTGCAGCTAAATACCATGTGGTGATCCATTTGTTCTGTGTTACGCATTATTTTAAAGATGAAAACACACACGCAAACATTTGTCTACACTTCAAATTTTTCTTTGTCAATCTCGAGCATAATATTAATACGACAGCCTGGTGTGTTTTCTGCACAGTCAACCTATAATTCTGTACAGTTACGGTCCATATTTGTGTGTATTGCTACAGGCCTAAGCAAGGTTGAGCTTATGGTCATCATTCTTGACACGATCTCAACTGTTGTTCCTATCCGTTGTTTGAACTTTCTCTTGCTCCTTCCTTGATCAAGGGTACCCAGAATACTGGAAGTCTACAAGATCGCTTGTATCTTTTGTTAGTTTCTGAAGCTAAAGTTGTTTGAATTATGCAATATCTTATGAAAGATGCTGCAAAAATTGATATCCTTTGAAGGTATTTATTGCTCATAAGTGCTTTGTTACTTGCCGAAATACAAAAATAGGCGTCAAAACTTGCAGCTCCTGTATCACCTTAGGTGCTTCTCCCAATAACATCCATGGACCATGGCATCTGAAAAACAGAAAATAACATATATCCAGGTTAGATACAATGATGATACACAAAGAATATGTACAAAATTGTACAATATGAAGCAATGAGAAAAGGGCCACACCAAGACAAAAAATGACAAGGAACAAATTTGTTACCATAATTAAATACTTGTAAATGAAATCAAAACATAATTCTCTTTTCTATAAAAGGGAGATAACACATCTGTCCAACTTCCATTTATGAACTGTGTTGTGTTTCAACTGTCATGCACAACAATGAATTTTAACCTGACTCTTTAACCTGGCGTGCAAGGCATGGGCTTTGTCAAGTTGCGACGACAGCCCGCCACTGTAATATATCGCATCTTGTGGAAATATTTTACTGTAGTTCGAAAGGTGCACTGTCTTGTTCCCTTATTGCATCACCCTTTTGTAAATGTAACCATTCAGGCTATATACACGACGTTACCTTTACATTTACCACTTGAAAGCAACATAGTTATTGTACTTTAATTTGCCAAAGAGAGGTACACATCACATTTCCTCAAGGCAAAGCTTTGATCAGCAGGCAACGGCACATAAACCAATCTAGGCAGTTTTGGGAAGGCAGGTCTGGAAGTGGAAGGTATCAGAAGCATTCCTTTCAACTGGACAACTCTGGCGGATCAATGCATCATTCTGGAGGAAAGCACTTGTGACCATCACAAGGTGTACAACACATGTACTCATAGAGTTACGCATTACTTGCTTCAAGCCTGAGTGAGCATTATAGACGACCCAAGATATTTTGAATTACATAAACAATTATACCAGGTGTTTTCTGCAATGTCCTGAAAACCGTGGCACAGGACTAAAAGAAGTCGCACACTTTTGGCGGACTTACAAATGATTCATTTTTGGCTCATCCACGTACTTGAAACCATTTTTTCTCGCTCAAGCGCCCATGCAAATGAAAAAATCAAGTTCGATCATCTTTCCATCCCCGGCAAAAAGCGGCACTCTTTCTCTATGCTAAGGATAAATGGCTTGCTTATGCAGGACCGCTCATTCTTTTTGATTAAAAATGCTTCAACCAGTCCTCGCTCGTGCAAGGACTTCCACCTGCTAGTAATGTTCGTGCGGTGAAACAGAGGCAAACATGTGCTACAGTCCCTCACATGCAATGCCAGGTTGCTCCCTGTGCTCACATGCAATGTGTTTCCTGAGACATTCATTCAGGCATTGCCCAGCCTGCTCGATGTATACTTTCCCACAGCACATGGGGTTGAATACACAACTACCATCGCACACTTTGTGAACCTTGTTTGGTGGTTGGTCTTGCATGCTCGTTCTCTGCACAGGCAGAGATGCGGGTGAAAAGACCAGATAGCTCATGAGGGGCTGAAAACCCCATGTTGACACCAAATTTTTCGGACGCTCTTTTCAGCCCATGGGAAATTTTATGGAAGAACGGGATCACCTGAGTGTTTCTTTTCCCATACTTCCATAAAATTTCCCATGGGTTGAAAGAGTGTCCGAAAATTTTGGTATCAAGTTTGTGTTTTCAGCCTGCAAGACCAACCACCAATTGGAGTTCACAATGTGTGTAATGAGGGTTGTGTATTAAATCCATATGTCCAGTGGGAAAGTATACATCAGGCAGACTCGGCAATGCCTGAATGAACGTCGCAGAGAACACGGCAAGAAGTTGCAAGCAGGCACCGGCAGCAACCTTGCTTGGCATGTGAAGGACTGTAGCAAATGCTCGCCTGTTTCACAGCACGAACATTATTAGCAGGGGTAAGTCCAGGCATTAGCAAGAACTGCTTGAAACACTTCTAACGAATTATAAAAAAGAATAAGTGGTTCTCTGTCCTTATCACAGAAAAAGAGTGGCGCTTTTTATCGGGAATGGAATGACAACTGGGCTTGAGTGTTTCATTTGCATATGCGCTTGCAAAAATAAATCAGCTGTAAGTTCGGCTGTAGTGTGTGTACCTTCTCATCAGCCTGTGTCTCAGTTTTCGATGTTTTGTTTTGCTAGAACACGAAATAACATGTAACAAATTTGATAAACATTGTAAGCGATGATGCACGATATGAATAGTGCGAGCTTGCTGTGCTAAGGGCTGCCAAGTTATAAGATTACTCACAAGTGCATAAACCAGAAATCCCTGAAAGAACAGATTTCAGTCCCGCACCTTGTTATTGCAGCACCCTACATGAGACCACAAAGCCAAGGAAGCTGACCAGAGGTCAGCTAAGCTTCTTCGTTCGAAGAAGAAGTACTCGATTTTAAGTCAAGCATATTATTTGAATAAATTTTTTACTGGTCCTGAAATTCCAACCAACCTCATTTGCCTCTGCAAACGTTCCATAGTGAGAGGGCTGCCGGGTGGATACCAGATGTTGAAACCAAGAAAGGCTCCAATAAGGAGTCCCACTGCCTTGTCCAGGATGGTTTTGGAAATGCACTCCTCCCTGTCGACTGCAAGGGCAAGTAGGTGGATGTCGCCCACACCTGAGCCTGCATGGGAACAAGATTACTAGCACGTAATACTATTAAAAGTTTTGTTGTGTAATTTCAAGACTAACACAGACTACGCATACGGCAAGCTTTGTGCCATAGGAAAGACAGAGATTATACTCGGTTCACCCTTAAGGTTATAGGGCAGCGAAGGCTCTTGGTCTGGCTTGATCTTTTGTTTTCGAATATGTATTCCTAGCAAAGTGCTCGTTCTAGAAAATCGGGGTCCGCTTGCACGAAGCTATCACAGCTTGCTGCAGGCGCACCGGACTTCGGAATTATCACGCCAAACTACGGCCAGTGCAGCAGGAACATACAACAACCAGCGGGCCGCCCGCCGCCGCCTCGCAATTGCTGCAGCGTTAGGAGCCGGGCGAGTAGAGCCGACCGAAGAGATGCAGAACAGTTCCGGACAGATGAAATAGGCGCGGCAGAGCGCGCACGTAAACGATACAGGCGTGCTCGAGATGTCCCCGCAAAAAACGAAGGGAAAGGCGGACTACAGGTAGAAGCAATACGGCAGCGAACACGCGGGATCATCGCGATGCGGGTCAATCGAGCCCCTGCGGCTGTTCTAAAAACTGGATGCAGGCCACGTCTTGAGCAAGACGATGAGTGCGTGCTATACTTTTGGAACAGTAAGAGTTTTAAAAACAGTGAGGCCGATTTAATTCGAAAGCCGAAAACGCACCGAAGGAGCACTATGGGGTGATAGCTGTCACACCACATCTTGCCAGCCGCGCGACAGCGTTGTTTACAACAGCCACAATCGCGCGATCGGCTCGCATCGCAACGGGCTCGCGTGTTCCCTTCACCTGTGTGTAGAAACATACAAGGCCACCTTTCGCGTTAGGAAGGAGCGGGCTCACAAGGAACGCACAGCAGAAAGTTTGCAGAGATGGTAACCCTTGTGTAGGAAAGCGGGCGAGCACAGCGCGAGACGAATCCACGACGGGCTCACGCACGACGGCCGCCGCGGTGTGCACGCCGCGACGGCTCGAACGAGACTCTCCGCGCTTGTGTCATACACCACGTTCCGAAAGGAAAATGTAAACAAATATAGTAAACATGCAGTACACCTACCGTAATCAGGCGCACTTGGCTTGAGACAGCAGCCGCTTCCATGAATCCAACCAAGCCTCGCCGTCTTCTCACCAACGCGGAAAAACAAAATGGCGCGAGAACACCAAAAAAAAAAAAGGCCCGCACACACCGACCGCGCCAAGATCGCACGAGGAGGAGGCCAAAAAAGCTTGATTGATTGATTGATTACTTTGGGGTATTCTTGGGAGGGGATACTGGTCCCGACGTATGTTGGCCAGTTGGTGGCATCACTCTTCGGGACCAGGGGAAGGGGTAGGGGGATGTAGGGAGGGGAGAGGGGAAGGGGGTATGGTCGTCGCCGCGACGGGAGCGGTCCGTGTCCGTGCAGGGGGAGGGGTCTTGGAGTAGCGCCGCCGCCGCAACAACAGCTCGCGGGGGGAAGCCTCGGTGCACTAGGATAGTGTGCAAGCACCGGGCTGGGGGAGGCAGATTCCTAGACCTTCATGTGGCTGGGAGGAGCCGAAGGTCTAGAAGAGTCCAGGTCCAAGGCTGCAGGTCCAGGAGGCCGCAGGCCTTGGGCTGCAGGTCCAGGTTCCTCGGGCTACAGAAGGATGTCCAGGCCGGTCTCCTTGAGGTAGGCCAGCAGGAGCCGGCAGGCGGGCAGGGGGTTCCGGGCCGGGAACAGCAGCTGGTCCTCCGTGTCTGCTGGCAGGCCGAGGGCACGGTAGCCTGCAAAGAGACGGCTACGAGGCAGAGCAAAAGTAGGACATGCACCCAACAGGTGACCCAGGGTGCCTGTATCCCCGCACGATGGACAGGCAGGGGAGGAGGCCATACCAACTACGAACTTGCGTGTCGGCGTCCATGAGCATCCGATCCGAAGTCGGAGCAGGAGAGCACGTTCCCTGCGCGGGATCTTGTCTGGGAGCCGGTGGAAGGGCCTGCACGCAGAGATACGCCTGTCAGGATGCTTTGCCCTTACCGCTCGCCTTAGTAGATGCCGTGCAAAATCATGCGGGGCCACTTTGGAGGTCACGGGCGACCCATCGTTGTGGGCAGCCTTGGCGAGGGAGTCGGCGTCCTCGTTGCCCTGGACGCCGGTGTGGCCAGGGACCCAGTGAAGGGACACCTGGTAGCCTGCATCCTCCAGTGCGTGCAGGTGGGCACGCAGGACACTCGCCGATGTCTGCGAGATGTGGGGCCTGCTCAGGAGCTGGAGGGCAGGCCGGGAGTCACACAGGACAGCGACAGGGCAGGTGGGGTGGTGGACCCGATGAATTCTGCTGCCAGGTGGAGACCTGCCAGCTCAGCTGCCGTGGAGCTGCCCGGGAAGGAAAGTCTGCAGGACCGGGTCTGCTGCAGTTGGGGCACTGCCAGAGCCGCCGCTGCTTGCCCTGTGGCTGGCAGGACCGAGCCATCGGTGAAGAGGAGGGTGGTCCCTTTGCACTCTTCCAGGAAGGCAGCAGTGGTCTGGCGGAGTGCTGCAGCAGGGGAGTGGCGCTTGGTCACGCCGTCAAGGTCCAGGGTGACCTGCAGAGGAGGTCGGGTTGGAAGAGGGGGGAGGACTGGGAGGCCCTGGGGAGGGCCAAGTGTCTCCACGTAGAGTGCGTGGAGCTTCCCCATCCTAGAGTCGGCATTGGCCTGCAGGCGAGCACGGAGGGCACCGCCATCACGAACGTGGGCGAGCCGGTCCGTGTGGGTCAGGCCCATCTGCAGGAGCAGGAGGCCCAGCGGGAAGATGCCCGCCTCTGCCAGCGTGGCCGGGACCTGCGATCGCGGTGGAACCCCCAGGAAGCGGCGGATCCATTTCCTGCGAGAGAGTTCCATGCGATTAAGGCGGGTGCTCCGAAGCGTAACTAGGGGGAGGGGAGGGCGTAAAGGATGGCTGATGTCGCCGCAGCGTCGAAGAGTCGGATGGCCCAGGTGGGTGGTGGTGGTGAAAAACATTTATAATACAATAAATATTTACAGAGAGGTGATTGGGGTAGGCCCTATTGGCCCTTTCCCCTAACAATACTAGGTGGAGCCCCTATTCCGGGGCCCCATTGGCAAGCAACGCCGCCCGCGTCCGGTGAACCAAGGCCTTTTGGGTCTTTAGGTCCTGACAGCCGAGCAGGGCCGCCTCCCAGTCCTCTCTGGTGGGGTTGGGGTTGGGGGGGATAGATGGGTTTGACTGACACGCCCAAACCATGTGGAAGGTGTCAGCCACCTCCCCACAGAACTGGCACGCGCCATCAAATGATGTATTGAAATGTTTAAGCACCGCCGGGCACAGTACAGTGTTAGTAAGAATTTTGATGAGGAGGCGCTCGTCAGCGCGATCCAGACCCTTACAAGGGGCCGGGTAGCGCCGGTGCTCCTCCTTGTAGTAATCGGTGATTTGTTTGAATGTAATGGCCAGATTGTCTGATTGGGAGTACCCTTCCAAGGACAGGGAGATAGCCCGGGGAGAGAGTGCGCGGGCGGCCTGATCGGCCTGTTCGTTTCCCTGGAGTCCCTGGTGACCGGGGGCCCAAATCAGGTTGCGTGGAGTTGGATCTTCAGATCGACAGCTATATTCCAGTATGCGCCAGGCAAGCGGGGGAGCCCAGCCCAACTCGTAGTTCCGACAGGCCCCTCGCGAGTCGGTGATGATGTGTTTCGACTTGGGAGTAGTGAGAGCAAGAGCAATGGCAATCTCCTCCGCGTGTGTTGCGCTGTAGGCTTTGAAAGTGAGCCCGTTGACTGTGTTTGTGTTGTGTACGACTGCGGCCGTGTACCACACCCCGTGGTGTGGGCCGGCAACGTCCACGTAATACACATGTTGTTGGTTACCATAGTATCGCGCCAACGCTTCCGCGCGCGCCTGGCGACGACCGCTATGGTCTTCTCTGGACATGTTGCGGGGAAGGGGTCGGACCCGGAGGGCGCGTCTCCAGGGTGCTGGCACTCTCTCCCTTTCCTCAATATGGTAGTCATGTTTGATGTGTAGCCGGTCCAAGAGGCGGCGACCGGACGTGGTCTGTGCAAGACGCGTGTATTGGTTGACTAAGTGGGCCTCTCGAAGCTCCCGAAATGTGTTCACCACGCCCAAGGCCAGAAGTCGCTGGTTGGACGTGGTGACCGGGAGGTCGAGAGCCCGCTTGATGACTTTCCGGTGGATGACCTCCAGTTGGTCATCATCATGTTTGCGCAGGTGCAAGTAGGGGGTTGAGTAGAGGATTCTACTCGTTACGAAAGCACGGGCAAGCCGCAGTGCATCCTTGCTTCGTAATCCGCCCCGCTTGTTGGAGACCCGGCGGACCATGCGGCCCACCTGGTCTCCCACCGTGCGAAGTTTGGCTAGGGTGGTGTCGACTCTGCGTTGGTGGTGTATGAAGAGACCAAGGACGCGGATCTCCTTGGACTCCCGGATCGGTCCCGAGGGGAGACTGATGCAAAGCGGGGTTGTGTCCCGAGGGGAGGGACGTATGTGCACAAATTCTGATTTCGACGGGGCGCACTGGAGTCCGCAGTAGGCCGCGTAGTCGTCGACTAGGGTCGCCGCTGCTTGCAGGCAGGATTCCATGTGGCCCAGGTTACCTTGCGTTGCCCAGATTGTAATGTCATCCGCATAAAGAGCGTGATGTATCCCGGGCAAAGAGGACAATTTGGAGGGAAGATGAAGCATTGCCAAATTGAAGAGGAGGGGAGACAGGACCGCACCTTGAGGTGTTCCCCTCGAGCCGATGGTGTATGGCCCGTGTTCCGCATCTTGTATGCGTATGTAGGCTTGACGGTCTGTAAGAAATTGTTTTATGTAGTTGAATGTTTTGTGGCCACAGTTGGTGTTACTGAGGTGGTCCAGGATTACTTCGTGTTTGACGTTGTCGAATGCGCCTTTAAGATCCAAGGCCAGGACCACCTTGTCGTTGTGGGGACATTCGACAGGATCTAAGATGTCGTGGTGAAGCTGCAGAAGTATATCCTGTGCAGACTTGTGAGGGCGAAAACCGAACATGGTGTCCGCGAAAGTGTGCTGTGTTTCTAGAAAATCGGAGAGTCTGTCGCGCACCATCGTCTCCATCAGCTTGCCGACACAAGACGTGAGGGAGATGGGGCGAAGGTTCTCCACATCAATAGGTTTGCCGGCTTTCGGAATAAAGGTCACGAGAGCCGATTTCCAATCGAGAGGGAGAGGAGTCTCTCCGTCCCAAATGCTATTGATGTATTTGAGGAGCGCGGCGTAGGCTGCGTCGGGAAGGTTGGCCAAGAGCTTGACCGTAACCTTGTCGCGCCCGGGTGCAGTGCCCCGCTTCATTTTGCTCAAGGCCGCCCGGAGGTCGTGGAGCTGGAACGGCTTGTCCAGCTCCGTGTTCTCTTCGCCTGCATACGAGTACGCCGCCTGCCGGGGGTCCTTAGTGGTGCACAGGTAGCGATCCCTGAGCGTGTGCGCTAGTTGTTTTGTCGTTCCTGTAAAGTTGTGCAAGGCCCTATGTAATTGGCGTTGGGTTTCCGTGCGTGTTTGTATTGGATCGATGAGAGCGCGGAACAGGCGCCACGTGTTGCGGCCAGACATCTGGCGAGCAGCCGCGTTGCACCGGTCCACCCAGTTAGTGTCGGCTAGCTGAGTAGCATATTCCGCTGCCTGTTGTGTGAGTTCCAGGATGCGGTTCTTTAGGCGTCTGTTATGTTTCTGTTTCTTCCATCGCTTCGTGAGGCTGCGACGGGCCTCCCAAAGGTGGAGAAGGTGGTTGTCCACGTCTGTTTGTGTTTCTGTAAGCTGTATCTGCTGTTCGTGTTGTGTAAGTGTAGAAGTGAGCGATCTGGACCAGGCGTCGTATCCCGACTGGAGGGGGTCTACAATAGGTAGAGAGGTGCGGAAAGTCGTCCAGTCAGGGATACGAGCTTGTTTTAGTGGGCGTTTCAGGGGACGCATGTAAATGGTTGTGTTGATTATACAGTGATCACTACCTAGAGTGTCCTCTGTATTCAGCCAGTCGGCATGTCGTATGTTGCGTGTAAATGTGAGGTCCGGGCAAGTATCTCGTTGAATGGAATTGCCGACACGTGTTGGGTTGGCGGGGTCAGTGTGCAGGGTGAGTCCAAGTGTGGAAAGAAGTTCCGCAAGCTTCCTCCCACGCCTGTCCTCCCGGGGGTATCCCCATAGCCTGCTCGGGGCGTTGAAATCGCCGACGATTAGGAGGGGATCCCTACCCGCCACCAGGTGGGGGTGCAGCCGTTGCCTCGGGCGACGATGGAAAGTACTGCTCGGCCGACTCGCTCCATGTGGGACAGGAGGGCCTTGTCAGCAGGAATCCAGGAGAGCCGGTGGTCGATGGTGAGACCAAGGTACTTCACCTGCGATTTCCAAGGGAGCTTAGTGCCGTCAATCTTGAGGGTAGCAATCTGAGCCGTGGCTCGTGCTCCCCTCGGATGGATAAACAAAGCCTCAGATTTCGTGGCTGAGAGAGACAGCCCCTTGGTCGCCAGGAACTGCTGCACCCCGTTGAGGGCACGCTGGAGGGCCTGTCTGGCAGAGGTAATCTGCCTCCTCGGAGCTCGGACCCAGAGGGCGACATCGTCCGCGTATACAGAGCAGAGAACTCTGTGGCGGCGGTCCTGCTGGATGGAGCGAGGGAGGCCTGCCATGACCAGGTTGAAGAGGAAAGGGCTGAGGACAGACCCCTGGGGGACCCCGGTGGTGATGGGGCGAGGACTGCTCAGAGTGCGGCCAACCCGAACCTGCATAGAACGGTTGGACAGGAAGGAGGTTATAAACCGCCGGAGGTTACCTGTCACCCCCAGCTCGTCGAAGGCCATCTCGATGGTGCTATGGGGCAGACCGTCGAAGGCCGACTGGACGTCCAGGAGGACAAGGATGGCAACGTCTCCGTGGAACTTCGCTTCCTCGAGGGATGACACCACGTCCGCGATGGAGTCTGCGGTACAGCGGTGCCTGCGAAAACCTGTCAAGTTCTCGGGGAGAAAGTTAGTAGCCTCAGCAATCCAGGTGAGGCGTTGGAGTGCCACCGACTCCATGGTCTTACAGGCAGCTGAGGTCAGCGAGACGGGTCGGTAGGACGACAGCTCCTTGGAGGGCTTGCGGGGTTTGAGGATAGGGACCACGATGGCCGTGGTCCAGCTCTCCGGGAGGATGCCGCTCGACCAAATGTCGTTAAACACGGTCAGCAGGCGGGCCTTTTCCGGGGCATCCAAGTTCCGCAGCATCTGCAATGTGAGCCCGTCTGCCCCAGGAGCGCTCTTCTTTTTGGACCGATGGAGGGCCCTGTGCAGCTCGTGTGGGGTGATCGGGTCAGTGCAGAGGGAGGCCACGCCAACAGCACCTGCAAGGACAGGAAGAAGTTGGGTTGGACACTGGGACGGAGGTCCCAGTGGGGGGCCTGGGCTCGGGTGGGCAGCCTTGGTGAGGTGGTCGGCCAACTGCTCCGCCAGTGCCTGGTACGACACCCCCCGGGCAATGGCGGCACCGAGGACTGGGTGTCGGTTTGCTGCGACCTGGAGGAGGGACCGCAGGAGTCGCCAGGCCGTCGCCGACTGCCGTGCCGAGCGGATGGACTGGCAGACGCCAGCCCAGCCCTCTCTAGCCCGGCGGTTCGCCTGGCGACAGCAGACAGCATCAATCCGCCGGTAGGCCGTCCAGTCCTCTGGGAGCGACGTGCTCTCCGCCTTCCGCTCGGCTCGTCTCCTGGCAGCTCGGAGTCCCAGGAGGCGAAGGTCGGGGACAGGGGCCTGCACTGAGGTAGAGCAGGAAAAAAAAAAAAAAGCTTCCTACGCAGAGTCCGCGCCGCGCCAAACCCGACCGCATCGCGATAGGTCATCGGTCGTATGACGTTTGCAAAGAAGAGCTAATCAGGAGGCCGAGAATTTTTTTTTTTTTGCGCTCCTCGTTGCTCTGCCCTCTCCCCCTGATTCACGCCGAAGACACCGTCTTTTCCGAATGACGCCGAGGACCCGTCAAATCTGACAAAACGGTGACCGTCAAAGTGACGGCTAGTTTTTACAGTGCAGTTAAAACCTTGTAGGTTAATCCAGGTTACGACCCGAAAGACTTAATATTTATTAATGCTTCTGGGATTTTCCGCTCGCGGCCAACGCCGCCGCCGCCGACACCGGCTTTTCTGCGACATGGGGCACTTAACGCTGTCGCGTTAAAATTCTGAGGGCACTTAAGTCTGCTTACATGTAGGAATGCGAAAGCATGTGTTTTGAGGAAAGGAAAGGGCGCAGCAACTCTCAAATCTCGACATCTCAACCGCGCCTTAAAGCATGCAACTGAAGGTGCATATGTCATCGGTTCGAACCCCTGTCGCAAGCTAGCCTCCAACTTCACATCTCGATATCTCGCTGGACACCTCAACCGCACCTTAGGGGAAAATGTCTCAGAAAGCATGCAATTCAAAGTGCATATGTCATTATTCCGAACCCCTGTCACAAGCTAGCCTCCAACTTGACGAAAACATGTAAGCTATATGCCACAAGAAATCGTATTACACCACCCGGAACGCTGCACGACAAACGGTTGCTCAAAATTTTGAAAATTTTGGGTTGCTCAGTATTCGGGAATACTGTCACCACATTCAGGTCAACCAGTGATGACATCGCTGGGATTTCGACTGCACCTGCGATATCTGTTGCTCAAACCAGCGTCGTCGCTTCGGCGGACGCGGTTGATGAAGATGATGATGTCCTCAGGCTTAATGGCACATACCCACGGTGGGGGACGCGGTTTTTCGCCGCGCGTCTCTGTCCATATTCGTCCTCTCTCCTGCCTCCACGTGGCAGCGATGATGACTGAGCTTCTGTGTGCCGTCATCGCTTTCTAAATTTTGCGTCATCCTGTCACGTCACCTCGCATGCCAGTGGGCCGGGTTCGATTCATACCTAGACCCCAATTTTTTTCTTATTTTTATTCTAATGTCTCGTGACGTCATATGAGCGATGACGTCACACAACTAGTGACGTCACAGGGGACCAACTTCCGGCGTCAACATCTAATGCTTTCGCATTAATAATAACCCCTGCCTGCACCACGTACAAACAACAGGCTTAAACAACTATAAAATGCAAGAGGAGGCCCAAGGACAATTATGATTTTTGCCACTGGAAGGTGAAAAAATAAAAGAACGGGGGCATTCACAACACGGCACTGGTATGGCGTAGTGGAAAGCCGGGGCACTGTGCACACACACAGTGCAGGCAGTGTAGCCGAAACCATCGCTGATGGCGCTCTAGCTGAGGACAGTATGTTCAGGAACGCTAGGACAGGGAGAAAACGAGCCCTCCTCACCCGCAGCAGCTCTTGCAGTCGCAGCTCGCCCCACACTACCGCCTCCTTGAACAGTGGATGGATGCTGCGCGTTGGCTGCCGTACACGGCACGTCTTGGCTCCAACAGTATGGCGCCTCTCCCATGGCCGCAGCAGGGAACGTATCGTTCGCGGCCAGTCCGACGAAGGCATCGTTTCCTTTTAGGACCATGGACGAGTGAGCGTCGGCAGCGCTGGCCGCAAGCGCCTCCGCTGCTCTGCTGTTCCGCCACCATGGCCCGGGGCACAGTGCAGTGGGGTAGGTGCTGCGTGTTCCACTTGGGCGCGCGATACGGGAATGACACGCCGAGCATCACGGTGGTTCCCTTGGAGGCAAACAAATAATTATTAGCCTACCCTTCGTATCAGGGTGGTGACGAATGTCACCTAGCCCCATTAATTCCTAGCGTGCTCAGTACCTTCGTATTAGCTGCCAATCTTCTTCCCCTTTCTAAACTGCTACCTTGACCTTCTCCACTAATTCTCTGTAGTCTTCTGTTACTTGTTTGTACGGTTTGAAAATTGAGAATGCCCTGGCTATTCCGAAACCCTATAGTGCTCCGTGGATTCTTGCTGCGGCATCGTGCACTGAGGGCCAGATGGTCTTACACTGATATGTTGTAATGTTCCCCTGTCTTGCATGCAGAAACAGCAAACGCCATCTCTGGTGTCAAATTTTTGACGG
This sequence comes from Amblyomma mixtum, assembly GCF_055824585.1. Lineage (NCBI taxonomy): Eukaryota > Metazoa > Arthropoda > Arachnida > Ixodida > Ixodidae > Amblyomma > Amblyomma mixtum. The sequence goes on from NC_143014.1 coordinate 207,193,711, forward strand.
TAACACTTGGTCCTTAAGCACTTAGCCCTGGCCTCGAAAAGTAAACCACTCCCTTAGCAATTCTCAAAAAAAGTTTTCCTTTTTAATCTTAGATTTAGCCGTCATATAGCGCTCCAACTTTGGCTTATCCAGCATTTTCTTTTGCCAGCGAGTATTTTTTGAGGATCGTACTTTCTGTCTCAAGGTTGTCTTACTATCGGTTTTCTCACTTTGAAATTTTAATTTATTAGCGAGTCATCTAGTTTTTCGCCGGCATGTATTATCGATAGTGCATTGATATAAGTACCTGAAAATTGGCAGTGGCGGTCCATGAGCTCCATTTAGGGGGTTCACTGTGCATCTGCGCCTTCAGCGGAAGCTCCGCGGTTGCACTGGTGATGGCGGACATCCGGAAGCACTCCATGGCACCACGGCATGTCGGTCGCGGTCAGGCCAACGTAAGCACCGCGCCCCTCGGGCGCGTATACATCGCGGACGAGCGGGCGTGGGGATACGCCGGCCCCTGCGCTGCTACGCCACCATGGCCGGGTATGCGATGTAGTAGGGCAGGAGCTGCGGGTTCCGCTCGGGCGCTCGATCCGGGAAGTACGCAGCGAGCATAGCGCGAGCGCCGTGCAGACAGTGGCTGTGCATGAGAGCCACCTGGGGGCTCACCCTTAACTTGCACCTCTAGCTCAGGCTCCGCGTTGTCCTGGCGATGTTGGGCTTACGAAGGAGCCCCACGACGCCACGGCATGTCTGTTGCGCTCAGGCCGGAAGCACCGCGTCCCTCGGGGGGCTTCGCAGACAAGCGGGCGTCGGTTGCGCCGGTCCCTAACGCTGCCGCGGCTCTCCCGGTGCGTCACCATGTCCCTGAACTTGAAGTCGGGCAGGCGCTCAGTGTCTCTCCTCAGCTCGAGATGCAGGCAACGGGTACCCCATGCTCTGCAGTTGATGCACCCCAAAACCAGGGTCACCTGCGCCTGTCACTGTTAATGCCCTCGTGGCGATGACGCGGCAGTCTACCACGGCGCGTTGATCATGATCAGGCTAACGAAGACATCGCTTACCTTTGGCGTCTGCACCGTGGAGGAGCTGGCGTCGGCTACGCTGCCAAAGCGCTGCCGCTGCCCCACTCGCCTGGCACCAGGGCCCGGAAGCTGAGGTAGTCAGGCGCGTGCTGGGAGTCCCGCTCGAGCTCGCGATCCGTGCAACAGGAACTCTGAGAACTGCAGTGGTGGACTGGTCGTACAGGCGTTGGCTGTTGACGACAGCTCCGGTAGGATGCTCTGTGTCTGAATGCTGAGGGATGCTGAGGGTCTGGATGCTCTCGAGCGAGTTCACGCCAGATGATGAGCAGCACTTTGTCAAATAAGGCGACAAGATTTGTCCATTCCATCGATGGACCATGGGCCGGCCTAGCAAGAGAGTCGGCCGTATCTTTCTGGGTGATGCCGCTGTGCGAGGAAGCCCACTGGAGGCGGACCTTTTAGCCTCGATCGATTAAACTCTCAAGGCTGCTACTTCGCGACCATCTTTGACGGATTTTGCAGGTTTCGAGCCCAGAAAATTCAGCCCACCCGCTTGCTCGATATAAAGTCCTCAGCAGGAAAGCCCTCGGCGAATGCCCCTCAGAGGAGGTCCTCCAGCCAATGCCGTCGCCTGGTTCCCATGACGTCGCGGTTGCAATGCAGCAGATGGTAGGAAGGAAAGAAAAAGAGACGGTCCTTTGTCCCCGTGCCGTGAGCTCCTCAGCACTAGCGACCCTGCGCCCTCTCTTCAACTTGACCCCTTCACCCCTGCAGCAACCGAAGCCCGAACAACGAACACCCCATTCCCCGCGGCACGGGGATAAAGGACCGTCTCCTTCTCTTTCCTGTCAAGCATCTGCTTGGCAGGACAGTTGACAGCATTGGCTGAAGGGCCTCCTTTGAGGGAAATTCACCGTCTTCATTCTTGACTTGTATCCCACTATTGTGGGGTTGCGGCCCTGGCTAATCAGTCGCGTTAACGCGCGTATTTGGGGTGAACACATGGTCTATAGTAGAGAAATTTTGGATAAGCCACAATGCACGCGAATGGGTTGTCTTTTCCGATTCTTATATTTAGTCAGTTTTTTGTCCTACTGCGTCTTCTTAACTCGATAGAGAAGTTTAAAGAAAGTCCGCTTAAAAAACATAACACTTGGCAGAAAATGCGTGGTCCCAGTATTGCCCGGCACGCCTTGTTGGGAGCGCGCTCATCTCTCGGGAAAATGCTCCGTTGATCTGTTCGCACGACATCGAGAGATGCAATGAAATTCGTCCTCTCCATCTTTGAGTGAGTTGCAGCGATTACTGCGTCTTCAGACACTGCGGCTGCCTGCATTACCGGCTGTTTGCCTGGGAAACTGTTTGAACATAGGGCTACTGTCTACTCCTGTTGATATGTTTGAATATGTCATGGCATCATCCGACGCGCTTCAGGGAACCTGCTGCCAAAACAGTACGCGAAAGCCTCACTCAAAAGCAGAATCTGGCCTAATATCAGCGCGTCACTTCTATCTAGGAAAGACGGCTAAAACAATACGCTGTAGAGCGGCGCTGGACAACTTCTTCTTTCTACTCCTTCAGCTTATCCCTTTTGTCCATGCAGAGTAACTGTTTCTAGTGAGAGCAGTACAAAAAAAAAACGGTTTTAAAAAAATGCCCATGAACAACTATCGAAGGAAAAAAGTACTGCAGGGGGCACGTATAAAGGATAGGTGTTGTCTTCAAATCTCTGAAACAGGTGTCGTATGCCATGGTTTAAGTGCTTTAACTAGGATCAATCAAATGAACTGCACTTTAATTGAGCTCGATGTTCTGCGTTAGTCATCAAGAACGGACACTGAGGAGGCTCCATCCAATTATTGTTCAGGGTAAACATTGATTATTTGGTTCTTTCTGGGTACGTTGACTTTGGCTCAGGGCCAAAAGGAGCATCACCGAAAAGAAAATAGATTTAGTAATCTTTCCGCCAGTCGATTCAAACTCGTGACGTCCTTACCGAACAAGACGGGTTTCCGCGTAGCGTAGCCTCTTGGATTTGTGAAAAAAAAAAAGGAAACGATGTCGTCTAATGTATTTTGCTGGCGAGATCGGCCGGTGATGGCGACATGTGTATTCCGATTTTTGGTCTTTCCTAGCTTATGAAAGCTCCGTTTTGGAGTAGAGTGGCTTCTTTCGGATTAGAGCGCGGGACCTTATCGACACAGGCCGACATGTACGGACCCTAAACAGAAAGGAATTAAAAGGCAGTGGGAAGTTTCTGGAAGACCAGCTACTCCAATGACTGAGGTGTCCACCCCCTTGTGGTGAGCCTCGGCTAGCACGTTAGTCGTTTCATTAAACTATTGTTAACGCGAGAGCGTCAAGTTCTGCCCGAAATACGGCGTTATCGTCGACGTTGTGGGCGAAAAATATCCGGAAAAGTAACGCAGGTGGGCCACCTAAGTCACGTTGCCTTGTGGCGTCATCAAACCCTGCTCCCTGGACAGTGAGCAAACTGTCTATCGTGGCAGGAGGTGGCAGTTAAATTAATGATTGGTCGCGAGGGGTAGCTCGGAAAGAGCAAACTGGGCCCCACAAGCCCCACCAGTAGCAACACCTGCCATCGCAGGGCAGTGGCGCATCGCTTAACTGCTGCACCACTGCGCCAGGAGCGGCATGACTCCCAGGGATCTATGAAGGTAAAGGAAAGAATGGCCAATCCCTTATGCATGGGGATTAACCCGTTAATGATATCGCGTCATACCCTTACGGTGAAGCTTAAGTGTCCCTTCCATTTTTTTTTCTCCTCTTTATCTCTGAAGCGTCCGAGATATTAGCATTTTTCTCTTTGCCGATCAGCTCATTGCTGCGCGTTGATTTTGAGAGGAAAAAAGGGGTGCAGACGAAGCCCGCTCTGTGTGGGAGAAACTGCTATGAAAGGAGATGGGCGTGTACTCCAGGGCAGCCAACGACGACAACATCCTCAGTTCCTTGCCGTATCTTACAAAGGAACAGTTGCGACAGCCGAGCCATTGCACGCTCTGTTGCACAGAGGCTAAACAGCCATACTGCCGGACTCATTCTTCAGCACAAGTCCAAATTTATTCCCTAAAACACACGCAATAGGCTTGTAAGAACGTGTTTCGATAAATATAGGCAGTCGACACTAGGAATCAGTTCAATAAGTACTTCATTCAGCCTTCTTACAGCCAGCATCTTTTGGCCTCAGTGATAACATGATGAGATTTTATTAGTTTTGCCCTGCTTGGTAGTGGATCTTCGCTGGTTGTGTGCACACGTGTGTACGCTTGATCACTCTGATATGATTTCACCTGTCTATATATGTAGGTACAGTTTCCTAAATAAACCAGTTGGAAGTTTGCGCTCTGTCCTGTTGTACCGTCTCCTTCTTCTTCTACTGTTTGCGCAAGTTTTTACCTTTGGAAATGAAGACACTAGGAAGGCTCTCTAACAGATTTTTCATGGTTATGTCCAGTCATAACTCGCTACCTCCGTGACAGCGTCTTTTACAGTGTTCGGATGCTAAGCATTGAGACGCGGGATGAAATCCCGGCTTTCTACACACCACCTCGCTACCGCCGTGGCAGCATCTTATACGGCACCCGAGGAAACAGAATGAAACCCCCGGGTGCGGAGGCCATGTTTCAAGGGAGGCACGGGGGCAAATGACGCCCATGTGCTGTGCGATGTCAATGCAAGTTAAAGAACCCTCGGTTCTCAAAATACATCCGGAGCCGTCTACTACGGCGCCTCTTTCTCTCTTCCTTCTTTTACTCCCTCCTTCATCCCTTCGCTCACGGCGCGGTTGGTGCGGCGACGGAGGCGAGAAATGTTACGTTTCCCTTCGCTGAAAACCAATTGACGCCTCTCCCCTTCTGAAATAACGAGTGCAGTCACGTGAAGACACACGCGTCCGCTGGGTTTCCTCGCCAATAATGGCTATCGCCTAAAAATTCGACGGGCGTTTATCCTTGCGGTGATGCGAAGCTACGAGCGCGAGGTGACGGCGAGGTGAATGCCATCTACTGAGTGTAATAATAGCCGGATGCAGTAAACATTCATGGGGTGTGCAGTGCAAAGTAGAGTAGTCCTGCGTTACACACGATGGGGCTCAAAGCGTGCGACCACGCGTGAAGCAATCACGCGTGGTCGCTCATTACACGTAAGGCGGACGTCCTGCATGACTGATGGAGTGAGGGAAACAGGCGAGTTGAAGAATGAGAGGGAGAGGGGAGAGCGCGGACAATGCCAACGACGACATGACTTAGCCGAAGTGCCCTATACAGCTCTCGCTGTGAAAAATGAAGAGAACAGTACGTGGAAGCTTTTGCTTCATTCCTGTATTATGAGTTTAATTTTGACAGCGCCGGTCAGCCCGCTCCTCGAAATCGTGTGTAGTTGATTGCCTCCTGGCTGTTCTCGTGCACGCTTCATAACCTTGGCATCCTTTTTCAGTTCTCTTCAAGGTCACTAAAAGGAAGTGAAGTTCCTGAAACCACATCTCCTATTCCTAGTATTTCTTACAGTGCCGTTCAAGGTCATAAAACTGAAGCTGAAATTTGTCGAATTTTGGTCGATATGAAGGGCTTGAGGCAGTCTGTTGCTGCACACACTGTCTCTTTTGTTCTCTCAGAAAAAAAAAGAACAGTGCACTGGAATGGTGACGTTCGCCCCCGCATCGTAGCCAGTATCGCCGAAGCCATCCGTAGCGGCCCTCGGCCTTGCGATGGAGTTCACATTAGTCTCACCATTAGCAGTTGTAGCACCTGGAGCTCGCTCCTCGCTGCCGCTGGCACGCTGCACTGCGTACGGGTGCTGGGCGTTGGCCGTCGTAGTCTGCGCTTCTTGACTGCGCTGCTTTGACACCGCCTGTGTGGCCACCGCAGACAACGTGTTTGGGGTCAGGGCGACCGAGGCACCGCGCCCCTTCTGGGACTTCTTGATGGGAGAGCAGGATTCTGCGCTTCCCGAAGCGGCGCCGCCGCTCCGTCCGTCCGCCATCTTCAACTTGGGTGCGATGTATTCGGGCAGGTGCTGCGCGTTCCGCTCGAACGCTCGATCCGAGGACAACCCGGGCACCGCGGTCCTCGCGTCCAGGCAGTGGTGGTTGATGAGCTCCACCGGCGGGTTCCGCTACGCCGTCTTCTTTGGCTGCACTGTAGCTTTTCTGGAAGCGGCCAAGAGGTTAGACGGCTCGCGACGCCACCGGCTGGGATCCAAGGGCAGCTCCAGCAGGCACTGTGGCCGCTAACACCACCGCCCCGCTTTCGGCGTTCCGAGGGCTCGGTGGATCAGCAGTGCGCGTGCCTTTCATATGCGGCAGCTTCGTCGTCGTCGCTTCCTCTGTCGCTTGGAGACCAACACCTGTAATCGCGTCCATAACTGCTATACCATGGCGCAAGGCTGGATTGCCACTGGTATAGGGCCGAGATATTTACGAGCATGCAAATGCCAGGGAGCTACTTCCTGGCTGTGCCGGCCCAGTACAATGCGTGGTATACGCGTCCGGTGTCTATGCGCCTAGCACCTCTCTAGGCGCGGTGCCCATTTCATCACTTTCATTTCATCACATTTGATCACTTTGCATCAAAAACTATCTTTGTTGCTCAAACGCCTGTATTTAAATATTACTGAGTCTTCGCTGGGACGCTCGGTACGTGGGCGTACAAATTAGAACTCGCTGTGCTGCCGTTAAGGATGAGAATATGCAGGCAGAAAGAAAGAGAGAGGGAGAAAACGTCTTCAGTGAATCATCAAATCCGGTGCTATGATGCCAGTGCCGCTAAGATGTGCTTAACCAGGGCTTCCTGGTATAGAAAGCAGAAGTCTAGGAAGGAGCGAAATGTCAGAAGATTATGGTTTTAACTAGGGCTAGTTAAAACAACCAACTAGAAAGAGTGCACTCAGTTCAGGCCAGTTTTCCTTAACCGGTGCTTTTGCACTTTTCAAAGAAAGCACCCACAGGGCATGATTGCGAAAGAAAACGAAGAGACGTGCTTTTTCAGAGCTGTATTTTGAAGGTCCATTTTCTGAGAATCAGAGCGGCCCTTTCTTTTTTTGTTTCACATCGCATGCTTTTGGGTGTTTCGTTTGGTTGTTAATCTTTGTATATAAAAAAAAAACTGCAGTTAAAGTATCATTTCCTGTAATATTACTTTTTTATTTTCATGAGGTGCTTTTTGTGCGAGTTATAATGTCCAAGCTTTCGTAAAAGCGCTAGCAGCGCAATGTGGGCGAGCTAAATAAGTGGAAGCTTTCCCTTTCATGCCAAGACAGCGGCGAAATTTGCTGAGATGTCCTCGAGCCGTATCACCGCGGCACGAAAAGCCGCTGTCACTCGGTGAAAAGCCGCTGGCGCTTAATTACGAACGGACTCTTGCGCTCGATTCACGCCGAGCGTGCAGGCACTGGGAACTCCAGCTAGGAAGGCAAGAAAGAGACAGGGCAAGCTTCGTCCTCGTTTTTCAAGTGGCCGCGGCGATTCCTCAGATAGCTCGAAGCTAAACGTTGAGGCGCTCACTGTTAGCCGCAGTGAGGCAAGCCACTTAATGCCATCTGGAACGACAGCGTTCAGGAAACTATACTGAAGACCGGTAACAAGAAACACGTGGCGCCAGACACTTGTCTATCGAGAGTGAGTGAGTGAGTGAGTGAGTGAGTGAGTGAGTGAGTGAGTGAGTGAGTGAGTGAGTGAGTGAGTGAGTGAGTGATTGAGTGAGTGAGTGAGTGATTGAGTGAGTGAGTGAGTGAGTGAGTGAGTGAGTGAGTGAGTGAGTGAGTGAGTGAGTGAGTGAGTGAGTGAGTGAGTGAGTGAGTGAGTGAGTGAGTGAGTGAGTGAGTGAGTGAGTGAGTGAGTGAGTGAGCAGCCTTTATTATATGCAGCTGGCCGTGGGAGATAGCGAGTAGGGACAAGGAGCTTACATGTGACAGCCAGTGCCCGCCTCGCGTGCAAATTCCCAGAGGGGCAGAAGCGCAGGTGGCGCCCGAGCGTCGTTACGCGATGGTGGCAGCTCGCCCGACTTCCTCACGAGACCCAACCCAACTACCACCGAATATCTCTCACTGCTGGGAGGGCTGAACCACTCCCGTTGTCAATCTCCGAGGAATTTTATAACCACAGACAATGACATATGATCATGTTATTTCGTAGTAAGACGCTGTCGGGCTCATGCCCACTAATTGGAGGGGGGGGGGGGGGGAGGCGTTCGTGCTGCGTGCGTTGCAGCTTACCGTAGGCCAGTAGCATAAACACCTTCGGATAGAGTGAATGTTTTTGCTGTGCGGATTCCAGTCTTCTTTCCGCACTTGCTGACGACCATGTCCTACACTGTAATGGTTAACGGAAACAGTGTACACTGCGCGTTCCAGCTCTTTGGCACGACGGTGCCCTCTACGTCCCATGTTACTTTTCTTACGGCACCAACGGTCAGCCCTGCGCTTAATGTGTGCTATCGTAGACACCAGCGCTCTTCGCGACATTTCCTCTTCGCTTTTACAACGAAAGCTGTAAGAAACTCTTTTCGGTATAGCACATTAAAAGTGTCCCCGTAAAATTTCTCTCCAAAGTACCACATTGTAAGTATCTCGGAGTGTCGATCACTTATGACCTCACTTGAAACTAAGCACACTATGTAATAGCTGACGCTAATCGCAAGTTGGCCACCGTGGTGGCTCAGTGGTTATGGCGCTCGGCTGCTGACCCGAAAGACGCGGGTTCGATCCCGGCCGCGGCGGTCGAATTTCGATGGAGGCGAAATTATAATGTGCAGTCTATGCTTATTTTCCATAATGTTCCAGCTTCGTTAATATGATTTGGTTTGGTTTTGGTTTTATGGGGTTTAACGTCCCAAAGCGACTAAGGCTATGAGAGACGCCGTAGTGAAGGGCTCCGGAAATTTCGACCACCTGGGGTTCTTTAACGTGCACTGACATCGCACAGTACACGGGCCTCGAATTTCTCCTCCAAAGAAATTCAACCGCCGCGGCCGGGATCGAACCCGCGTCTTTCGGGACAGCAGCCGAGCACCATAGCCACTGAGCCACCGCGGCGGCGTTAATATGATTTGTTTTTGTTTTCTTTGCCTGTGTTCTTATATTGTGTTTACTTATTTTATATCCCACCCTGCTAAAATCACCTGTGGGGATTGCAGCACATGTAAATAAAAATAGCTTATCTCAAGCCAAACACAATTAGGGGGCGCAACGGCAGCCGTGTAACGCATCAGCATCACACGCAGAACGTGGTTTAGCCGGCGGTAGCAGAAGTGAACCAGTTATGTGTCTTTTCTTTCCTCAAAAAAGAGAGTGTTCAGACTGCGAATTAGATTAGACATTCTAGTTCCCAGTCTAGCCTTATTCGCAGTCTAGACCCTCCGCTGGATTTGAGGAAAGGAAAGACGCATAACTGTCTCACTAGTGGACACCTCAACCACGCCTTGAGTGAGTGAAAACTTTATTGCCAGCTTTGCGGGGTGGTGTTATTGGGCTCCACATCCTTACCAATATCCCTCAAGAGAAAAGTATACAACAGGTGTATCTTACCGGTACTCACCTATGGGGCAAAAACGTGGAGGGTAAAAAAGAGGGTTGAGCTTAAGTTAAGGACAACGCAGCGAGCTGTGGAAAGAAAAATGATAGGTGTAACGTTAAGAGACCGGAAGCGGGCGGAGTGGGTGAGAGAACAAACGCGCGTTAATGATATCCTAGTCGAAATCAAGAGGAAGAAGTGGGCTTGGGCAGGGCCTGTAATGCGAAGGCAAGATAACCGCTGGTCCTTAAGGGTAACGGAGTGGATTCCAAGAGAAGGCAAGCGTAGCAGGGGGCGGCAGAAAATTAGGTGGGCGGATGAGATTAAGAAATTTGCGGGAATATGCTGGCCGCGGCTGGCGAAGGACAGGGTTCATTGGAGAGACATGGGAGAGGCCTTTGCCCTGCAGTGGGCGTAGTCAGGCTGATGATGATAATGATGATGTTATTGGGCTGTTCTGGCTGCTCCAGGTGGTCGGCAGTTTTGTTCTGGTGACGACCTCTTGCGCCCTCGTTGCCGCCCGGATCGGGATGGCGAGAACATCTTCCCATTATTTGAGGGAGGGAGATGCCGCCAGCTCTGCTGGAGGTGGATCCTCCGGGCAGAAAAACACGGACGCCGAATAAAAGCTTATTTCCAGCTGGCGTTCGTGTTTTTCTCTCACGGAACGGTTGAGGTCTCTACGTACATAGTGAGCCAGTTATGCTCCTCTCCTTTCCTCAAGTCGGGCGGAAAGTGGAGACCACTTCTGGCACCGTGGTCTAAACTGCGAATAAGGCTAGTCTGTGAACTATACTGTCTAATTTGCTTCGTGCAAGCGGGCCCTGGACTTTGCCGGGGAAAAAGGATTGAAAGGGGCAGTCCACGGTGCAGAACAACGCTATATTAAAGGCATGCGTCCCTAGTCGTGCACAGCGCTTTCTGGTCGCATCCTGCACTGCACTCGCACGCAGCTTAAGGTCAATTACGGCCGCGAAATATGATCAAACTGGCCTGCTTCAGTTCGTGATGTCGCCGCGCTTGTACTGTTGGTTAAGCATACCTTAACTTTCACGTCTTATTTAGATGGTTCGCGTTGGTGAGAATGACACGTTTTACAGCGACAGCTTTAAGCGCACATTCCCCGGTGGTGCGGCGTCGGAGTTGGCGTCCTCAGTGTAACACCACGACACACTAGTGCCATTTTTTTACCTACACTGGATACACTGGCTACACTAGTGTAGCCAGTGTAGCCAGTGTAGGTAAAAAAAAATAGCTTTACTTATTGGTCCGCATGCAGTAGGGTTATGTGTGACGTCAACGCAATGCGCCATGCTGCTCGGTCAGCATGCAGTGATGTCACACATGATATCCTGCAACGAGCTATTGCAACGTACCACGCTGTGTACATAGTTGCGCAAAGAGTGGCAACACAGTGACTTCACGCACGCTTTACCAGAGAGGGCAAATATATTCACCACCGCAAACAGGTGTCTCTGGAACTCGCATTACACAGTGATGGCCGTTCCGCTAGTTTCAGATTCAGAATGCTTCTGGCAAAGCCCCGTGGAATTATGGCTGCGCTCAAAAAGGCAAATGTTAAAAGGGGTACAAATACATACAAGCGAAGATGAGTACAGGTGCATGCAAGCATACGGAAAATGAAGGTTAACAGAAGGCAGCAAAGCGAATGCATGGCAAACGCAGCTTAAGGTCAATTACGGCCGCGAAATATGATCAAACTGGCCTGCTTCAGTTCGTGATGTCGCCGCGCTTGTACTGTTGGTTAAGCATACCTTAACTTTCACGTCTTATTTAGATGGTTCGCGTTGGTGAGAATGACACGTTTTACAGCGCACGCCGATTCGCGCATGTATACACACGCACAGGCACAGAAATAATTGAGAAGCAAAGTGACAGAACTGCAGAAAAGGCGAGAAATAGGGAGAGCAAGAAGCGCAAGAAGTAGAAGAGGAGGAGGAGGTAGAAGAGGAAAGGCAGGGAGATTAACCTGAATAATAATCGGTTTGCTACCCTACACGGGGGGAAGGGGGTGAGGGGATAAAAAAATGAAAGAGAAAGGGGAGCAGCAGAAAATTGAAGACACTCTAAAAAATCAGCGTTCGGTGAAGTCACAACCTATCGTGCAGGCCAGAAGTTCGCAAGAAGCGGAGCAGTGCCTTGGAGGCTTTCACCGCCGACGATCGCCGCGGCCAGTCGCCGAGAATCTTCATTTCAGTCAGTGGGCGTGGATCTAGGCGGTCCAACGCACGGCTGAGGGATTGCCTTTCGGTGCTGTAGGCAGGGCAGTCACAAAGAATGTGGGTTATAGTTTCATCATACCTGCAGATGGCACATGCAGGGCTATCAGCCATACCAATTAATAAAGAGTAATGGTTGGTGAAAGCTACACCAAGCCAGAGGCGACACAGCAGAGTTTCTTCACGTCGTGGTAGGCCTGATGGAAGCTGGAGCTTCAGATCTGGGTCCAAGGATTTTAGACGTGAATTGCAAGAAAAGTCTAAGGAAAAGCACGAGAGCAGATGTAAGCCAAAGAGCGAGAAAAAGTACGAACGAAAACTTGAGGTGAAAGTCCTATGACATGTTTACGCAAAAGCATGACAAAAACCATAAACGTGGGTAGAAATAGGAGGATGAAAAAAGTAAGGCAGCAAAGAGTACAAGAAAACGGTTGCCACAAGTCTGCACTGCTTGTCCTTGCAGCGAAAGTCAACCTGAATGCCAGTTTGTTGCTCCTGTAAACCACGTGCACATGATTGCATGGTCACTGCTCTCATCACTTTGGCACAGTGATGTCGAAAGTAAAATGAGAAAAAGAAGACAACGTTTCCCAAGTTTCGGGTCTAAGGTGAAATAGAAAGATGATGTTTTTCAAGTTTCTGGTCGCTCTCTCCGATGCACAAGAAGCACAAAACGCTGAGCTAGAGAATGGGGCAATGGAAAGCCGGGGTGGCGTGTACCACCCTATAGTGCTGGCAGTATCGCCGAAGAAGTCTTCAGTGGGCCAGAACTTACGATGGAGTCCGCCACAGCCGCATCCTTGGCACCAACTGCGATAGTTACAGTCGTCCCACAAAGTCGCCGCCACATCGAACTTCCGCGCGGTAGCTGCTCGATGGGCACCGCAGTCTGCCCATCCTTAATTTTTCCACCGTCCCGGTGGCTCTTCGTGTTGCAGCAGCCGACGCGTCGCTAGCGGCCACACCAACGAAGACATATTTTTCCTCTGGTGACGAGCGGGCCTTAGCTGAGCCTCTGAAGCCCAGGCGCAGATTTGCAAGTCCGCCATAGCGACCCTGGAATGCGACGTATAGTCGAGCGTGTGCTCGGTGTCCCCACCTGTGCGCGCGAACCGGGCACAGAGAACTCCAAATACTGGCGTGGCCGCATAGAGGTCCTGGCAGATGATGAGCACCAACGACAGGTTCATCTGCGCCTCTGGCTCGGAGTGGCGGGAAGTGCATAGGGCGCCTCGCAAGGCCACGGCCTTGTGCTGCCTAAACGCATGATCCGGGCACTGGGAGCTCCCAGCGCTGGCGTAAACGTGTGTAGGTCCAGGCTGTTGATGAGCGTCGACAAGTCACCTGCGACTAGCTTGGGCTGTACGATTGGCCTCCTGGCAGTGGCCGGCAGCTTCGAGTCAAAGGGTAGCTCCAGCAAGAGCTGCGGCAGCCACCACCACCGCCCCGGCTTCGAATGCCAGGCCAGAATTCCGTGTCGAGAATGCGGTAGTCTGGTAGTGCGAATGCCCTGCTTCTTCGTCACTACACCACTGCCGTTTGCCGAGGAATACTTGTGAGCTTTCTTCGCGCGCCTCCAAAGACACCTAGTCACGCCGTATTGCGTTTATCGCATTCGATTGTTACGCTGGGGCGTTAGTGGGTAGAAGGTACATTGGTTCATTCCGTGGACAGCGCCGTTTGCCGGCAAGAAACGTCATTACGGCGCGCCCAAGTTTGGCTTAAAAAAAAAAAAGAACGTTTAGCGCTTCTGCTTTGCGTCTTTCGAAGGTTGCGTAGAAACTTCGGTCGTAACGTCAGTCAGTAGAACGTGAAATTTTAAATGTAGGGGGGGGGGGGGGGGGGGGCGGGGTCTACTTACCGAAGCTACACATGGATATATGCAATGCCGTAGTGGATGGCTTCGGAATAATTTAGACCAGTTGGGGTTCTTTACCGTCGCTGACGCCGCACAGCACACAGGTGGTTTAATATTTCGTCCCCATCTAATGCGGCCGCTGCAGCTGGGATTCGATTACAGGACCGTGGGATCAGCAGCCTAACGCCTGAGCCACTCAGGCAGCGCGACGGTTGGAAACTGAATTGAAAACTCGGAACGCCAATGTTAACTCTCTTCATCGAGGGAAGTCAATCATTTCCGAATAATTGCTTCCCCAGTGAAAGCGATTCTTGAAAAATCGTGGAACACGCTTTTATTTTACTAAATTTCTTTCACGCCTAGCATTCAACAGTGTGTAATGAGCATGGATTCCAATATTTTTAACCGACCGTCATCGCTTGGTTATTCCGAGACTCACATATCGTCCTTAACTCCTATGCTTTCAAGGGTACCAGAAGGTGGCACCCTGTGCCACATTGTTTCTAGTACATTCGACGACGCACCTTTTTGCATTTCGTCCCATTTGCACCGCTCCCTCGGTGACTGCAGTGTTGTTATACAGTGATAAACTGCTCTTACTGTTGTTCCTCAAAAAACGCGCCTCAGCTGATCCCACGCAGGACTGCTAGCGTTGGCATACAATACCAGACGTCTAAAACTGTGCTGGTGTCATTTCGCGATCGTCGTAATTATGTTTGGCTACGACAACTGGCGCTGTGAAACAAACTGTCGATACAGGACGCGCTGTGCCTCAATCATGGATTCAGCAGAAAACATTCACAAAGCATGGCGCGCAAAGAGCAGACTGAAAACTTCCAATATATTTTTGAGACGGTACTGTTGCATGCATCTGCGCCTTTCTTTTTCGCATCCCACGCCGTACGAGTGATTTATTTGTTGTTTTTTTCATTTGCAAGGAGCAAAGCATAACTTACAAACCAGCTTCTCTTTTCGCGTATTCTTTTTCTTCCTGCATCGTTTGTATACAGCGCTCCCGCTGACACTCTAATCACGTACTTAAACTGGCGCCAGGACCGCCCCGTGTGAGTCGGTTCTGGAGAGTTTACCTAGAAAGGTAAAATATAAGGAAAGCTGCGCTCTCGCTGCGGCGATTCCTCAAATAGCTGCAAACGAAACGGCAGGGTACACCGTGAAGTGTAGCAAACCAGAGCTTGTACTGCAGCTGTAATAGCAACGCTCGTTCCAACAAACTTCCAAGGACCCATAAGGGGGAGGTATTGTTCACGAAAGAAGGGGGGGGGGGGGCTGCAAAAAAAAAATACCGATTTAAAAGAAAGGCAACATCTGATTCGTAACCTCCTCCAAAGGGGTGCCCAAGGCGCTCGAACCGCGGTGTTCAAAGCACGGGATCTCGAAGCGCCCAGGATAAACAGGAAGAGCGTTCCGAAGCGCTCTGCAAGTAATGGTGAGTTTGTCTTTTCGCGCGTGTGTAGTAGCGGCGTTCGCGTCGTCAGCGCGACGTGGTACCCCCCTTAATGCCGGACACAGGAAGAAAATCACGTTTCTCCTCCTGTTACTTCCATGGGCTCTCGCCGAAGAAAAATGGGAACATGTTCTCGTTGTCCTGTTTCTTTTTTTTACCTTATTCCTCTTCTCTTCTCTCTTGACCTATGTCTCCCTGCATGTTCCATGTACCTCGATTTGTCCTCTTCAGCTCGTTATGTCTGAAAACGGAACGAGTTCAGTTTTGCATTTCTTACTTCGTTTATTTACATTCTGACTTGACAGTTTATTTACCTCTTTAATATTCGATTTTTTGACCTCTTTTGGTTTTGGTTCTGTTTGCTTTCATATTTGTTCTCCTCCTAGGACTTTCTTGTCTTTTTGCTCTCCTTGCGCTTGATATAATAATTTTTTCCCTCCGTATTTGCACGATCCTCCTATCCTTCTCTCTATGTCAGTTTCATTTTTATTTTCCCTAGCTCTCTCTAGAAGGGGACGGTTTTCGGCGCTTGTCTGCACAGCGCAGTAATGTGTTCGCCCTTGGTTTACGGTGGCCGTTAGAATTTGCCTATGTTTGCTTTAGAAACCTGAATTTTCGCCTTCCTAGTTCCCCTTCCTTGTGCAAGCAAATGAATTTCCTCAGTAACCGTCTACCGAGTGACATCACAAAGCTACAAGCTGGCCTTGAAGCACGCTAAATCGACTGTGCAGTTGTTTACGAGGCCTTAATTCTCTCTCCGCCTGTGTACCGCTAACATGCTGCACAGTGGCTAAGCTTGTCAGTGAGCAAGCAGCGCAAGAATTGGTTCTTCCTGCCTGTCAGGTGCGACCTTTGTCCCCGCTGAGGTTCGGAGTCGCCGCTAGTTGCCTTCTCTCAGCGGGTCGCCGATGATGATGACGATGATGATGTCCTCAGACTTAATGGCCGACTTCAGCAGCCCTCACTTCCTCTGCTTCTCGCTGCCGCTTGCGATGCCACTCGATACCCCGAAAGCGTGGGGCTGCGTGTACAGGGCGAAGGAGTTGTTTGTTAGTCTTGGAAGAAAAAATTGTTCATACTGAAGGCTCATGGAAACCGAATCAATGGGCGTTCCTCGTAGCGTGAGATAAGCGTGAATTCTGTGATTTTCCACAAATTCAACCAAAATGAGTGCTGCGGCGCTTTACCTGAATTTTAGTACTTCGCGGTACGTATCTTGGCATACGGAGACCTTTGGACTTTGGCTTCAAGCGTGAAAAAAAAAAAAAAGTTCCACATACACAGTCTTTGTCAAAAGTATACAGCCCAAGGGGTATACTTCTGAGCTCTGCAGCATGGCTCCTCTTGCATACTCTGGGCCCCTAATCTCACGAAGGCGGGAAAAACTTAAGTCTTCAACCCTCCCAAACTTAGGACTGCCAAATGCTCTAAACAGCACCGCTACAAGGATTGGAGACGAACCCCTTCGACTATATATATTTTTGACAAAGACTGCACCTGTAACGAAATTGTCATATTTTTACCCTATATACCAGCATGTGATGCTAACTGGAAGAGCTGTTTGGTGTTGTACTTAGTACAGAGCCCGAAGACGCAATAAAGTAGCACACAGGTGCTTTCGCAAAGAAGGCGATAGTAATTTTAAATCCTGTCCCCGCGCGGAATGGTGGCGAGAAAGAGAGAAGATGAAGCGGCGCGCCGCCTCGAAGCGCGAGCGCCAAGGCATTCAAAAGTTTGAGTTGCTTGAGCCGTTGGGGCTCAACGGACCGTTGGCAGACGGCTCCGACACTCCGTCCTCAACGGACGTGCCTGGCCGTCAGCTCCTGACCCTCAACCAGCCTTCACGGAGCCGCGCCACTGACTGCCTAGCCCCAGGTAACCACATATCCGGCGATATCGCCTTTTCGGGACAATCGCGGTGGTTCAGCGGTAGAGTTAGCAGAGGGTGGACTCTTGTTTCAAACCCCCAGTTGGTGGATCCCCTTGGGGCTTACCGCTAGCGCTTTCCTGCATTGTAACGAATCCAGCCCCCTACCTTGACTAGGTTTATGGTTTATGGGGTTTAACGTCTTAAAGCGACTCGGGCTATGAGGGACGCCGTAGTGAAGGGGTCCGGAAATTTCGACCACCTGGGGTTCTTTAACGTGCACTGACATCGCGCAGCACGTGGGCCTCTAGAATTTCGCCTCCATCGAAATTCGACCGCCGCGGCCGGGATCGAACCCGCGTCTTTCGCGCCAGTAGCCGAGCGCCATAACTATTCAGCCACAGCGGCGGCTCTACCTGGACTAGCGTTTACCACAGCTTTTACCTCAGCAGCCAGCTTGCGCGTAGCATTTCTCAGGAAAAGAAGGGTGTCTGCCGCTTCGCCATTTAGTCGGGCAGGCCACAGTTACGGCTATATTATGCATGAGTCACACAGGCATCTTAGATCGAGTTGTACTCTGCAGTCTGTGAGTGAGATAGTGCGCACCGACATATAGTTATGCGCTGCGCATACAGGTGACGTGGTGGAGTCAACCATTGACGTTTTTTTTTTATTGCGTCAAGGCATCTTGCCTTGACATCTTGGCATCTTGCCTTGACAGCAGTTGGCATCTTGCCAGCTGCTGTCACCAACGCCGCGAGTCTCGAGCCCATGCGAGGATTACTGCAATTTTTCTTTCTAAATAACCACCTTCTCTTAGTCCGCCACCGCGGCGCGCACTGTTCTAACGCTGTAAATCGCTCCTTTTCGTTCTTCATAACCTATCGCAACGGTGTGCATCAGATGTTCGCCCGTGGCCCCATGTCATCCTATTGTTACAAAACCAAGCGGAGTCGATTTTTATGGTCTCGTGCCTTTCGAAGCTATATACGTGTCGGTCATGTCTACTAGGCGCGAAACATGCAGCAAGATTATGGGCGGAATGGACAGTGAATCGTAGAGGCTGCCGCTTAAAGCATGCATGTCATAATAACGGCCTCCCTAAGATACCGCATTGCTCCACTCTCCTCGTACACCGTGAGCATACATGCTTCGCGCGCTTGGGCGTTGCACACAGGGATCTCTTTACTGCATTATTAATAGCTTGAAAGGATGGGAAAAAACACCGTATGAAACCAGGCATTTACGAATTAGTTCGTGGGATTATAACACTGTTTTAAAAGTTGATTTTGTTTTCAATTTTGTCAGTCACGCCTCGTCTGCTTGCTCGCTGGGCCCAAGGAAGCCAACGGCGGCCTGCGGACTTACCTGAAAATCTCGGTGAGCGGTTGACGAAGCATAACTCAGTTGGACAAAATCGATGTCGAGCCCGCCTGAAGGCAAGAAAAAAGAAGAAAAAGGCCGTGTAGCGGCTTTCGACGCTCTTTGAGTCAAACATGCATAACTCAAAAACGTTCGAGCGTGGCTGTATGACGGGTGCACGTTCTTACACGTATTTCGCCTCACGGACAGCTAGCTGTTGAGAGCTGCGCAACGGCAATACGGTCGACACAAGCTTGCGTTATTCTGAAAACAACAAAGGTTGACTCCTTTAGCGCTTATCTTTTTTTCCAGTGCAACCTTGCATCGATAATTAAGCTGCTCGCTCACTAGATGTCACCCTCCAGTTCGATGGCAATGAAGCTGAAGCTACGGTTGGCGCCAACTGTCAGTAGTTTTCGCGCGTTTATGACACTGCATGATTGGCCAGCACTCTTCAGAGAGGCTGTCACGATTGCCGAAGTGGCGGGCGTGAGCAGTTAACTGATCTTAAGTCCGAGGCTCTTGGAAGGATGGTCCTCTGATAGGCTGCCGTTAACTGAGGCTTACAGTTCCCGAAAAATGAGACAGAGCGTATTGCTTTTTCTCCCAGTGCACCCCTCTGCGCCCGCCCACGCTTTTGCGGACGCCTCAGGGATGATGGTACTTAGGGTATTCACGCGTGGATGGACTCAGCGACATTATAACGATGGCTGCAGGCTTTCGATTCTGACGTTTCAGCTAGCGCGCGCCACTTGCTGACGCGTGCAGCATCTGAAGAGCTGGTAGCAGTGCTCGTACGCCAAACGCAGGGAAGACCTCGAGGCTGGATTGAGGGTAACTGAAACTCTTCCCAAAGTATTGGAAATGGAGGGCCTCACTCTGGTCCCTTGTAGGACCCACATTTGCCAGTACATTTCCAGTACTAAGCCGATTACCTCTGCTCTTTTCGTAGCTTGTCTTTTCGCGTCTTACTGGGTGAGAAAAGCTATAGATGAATAATGAATACGCACTCCAGGACAGGGAAAGGGTGGTAAAAACGCATTCGTTTGCGTTTGTAGCACCTACATAAACAAGCGCGACGAAGTAGACATACATAAAAAGCGTATTCGTTTGTATTACCCGCACGCATTTGGCACGATGATTACACGCCTTTGATCGAGACATGGTCTATTTGATGCGGCACTGTTTTCTTTCTCTTGTTTCATTTGAGTGGGCTAACGAGCATTCACTGAGCGA
Organism: Amblyomma mixtum; assembly: GCF_055824585.1. NCBI lineage: Eukaryota > Metazoa > Arthropoda > Arachnida > Ixodida > Ixodidae > Amblyomma > Amblyomma mixtum. The sequence continues at coordinate 207,213,276 of NC_143014.1, forward strand.
AAAGACGTAAAATGTGCTCTGTTTACTGTTCCTGTAACAGCTCTAAGAAATTAGAAAATGTAATAAAAATATGGTTCCAGCATTACCAGGAATTCGGGACAGCCCCCAGCAATTGCCGTTAAGCTTAGTTGCCTGTAAGGCTTCAATGGCAGCAAATCTGTCATTCTGTTTTATTCTTGCGTCACGGATGACGTCAGCGCTTTATATGGGAATGTTCACAGTCATGCGTCACGTGGTGGCAGCCAAGGGAACTGAGAGCACTCGTCCCAAATTCCTGGTAATTCCGAAGCGCGTTCCGCCTGCTCTCGTACCCATCCGGACGAGTGTCAGCCGAGCTTTGCCTCGCGGACGATAAAAAGTTAGCGTGACCAAAAGGATACAAACGGCTTCGAGGCTCTGAAAAGCCGAATGAGTCAATGTACAAACGTTCAGGTTGACCAGCCTACTCTCTCCCGTTACTTTTTATTTTCACGACACCATCAGTAGAACGGGCAGGTAATGACCGCACGCGTCGACGTTCGCCACTGAACGAAGTCGCCGCTGCCTCGTGCCCTGGCCGTTCAAGTGGGACCAGGAGTGGGTAACGTGCGCACGAAGAGGCTCTGTTCGGCCGCAACAGAGGTGGCTCACTTGCTTCCTCAGAGCGTCAGTCTTTGCCCGATGCGCTAACTTTTTCGACAAACAGTACAGCGAAACAGCTTACCACTCAAGGAAACCTTCAGGCCCAATCCCGAAGGCGCGGAGGCCTGTTGAGCAATACCGGCAAAGCCCCTCGTGATAGGCGACATTCTCATATATAATGTCAAGACCGATTATGCTCTGTTTACAGAAGCAGTTTGTCGTGCGGAGTAAACCCTATTAATATAGCTTTCGAAGCTTGGAATTATCCGGTATGGGTAAACGCATGAATTTTTTGCAGGCTGGCTCACAATACTGTAGCGTTCCGCAAAGTGTTCATAATGCGGGAGGGGAAGAAGGGGCACGCATTTTTACAAGAGGCGAACCTTTGCTGTGTGCTGAACCGTGCATGGTGCTGCAATTGCTTCCGCATCTCCTCATCAGGTATGGATTGTCAGCGTGGCACGAGGCGCTGCCTACCTCCTACAGGTGGAGAAAAAGCTGTCGTCTCAGCTCGGGTGATCTACCGACGCGCCGACTCCGAAGAGCTCCACGCTGCCCAAGAAAGGGCGACCGCCACAAGCGTCCCCAACGCGGCCTTTTCACCCGGCGAGGCGAGTGGCGCTTGTGCCGCTAAAATGATCACCGAAACTTCGCCCCGCGTAGACTTTATTACCAGACTGCGGCCCCAAGTACAAATTGTACGCAAAATCCTCAGCTACCTGACACCACGTGATCTCGCAGCGGTAGCTCGGACCTGCTCAGATTGGCGGGAAGCTTGTGCTAGACTTGAATCCGAGCGCTGGCAGAACTTTCTGCGACCAAAAAAACAGCTGTGGGAGCAGGCAAGAGAGAATATGTCTGTCGTTAGGCGCAAGAAGAACTGCCCGCCCGTGATTCCGCTGAAAGAGAGGAACGCCTACAGGGGCATGCCATTTATGGATGAGCGACCACCTCACAAGGAAGCCGGCTCGACCTCGAAGCAAGGCATCCGCGCAAACGACGCTAAGATCCTCAAGGAACGGGAGGGGCACTTGTCGTGCCCAGAAAGTCACCTTCCCATCTGCTCTACTGCTGACGGCGTTGGCGCCACTTGTAGCACGCCAGCCCAGTGTGGCGTTGATTTGTGTCGCCTGTGCCCTCAACCAAAGCATGCGGCGCCCTGTGCAGTCCCGGATGGGCAAACGAATCCCAGGCCAGAAAAGGTGGTGATCGGGAGCAAGCTCTCCAAGCAGCTATTGAAGCGCCTCTGACTGCTTGCTCCTCAAGGACTCGCCTCTCAGTGAAGCCCATTGCCCGCGACCGCCGTGTGCTCACGCTTCTTGTGCCGTGCCGAGGTTCTCTTGTATAAAGTGATTTTTTTCTTTCTAAGTATACAAGTCCTTACGCTAGTGTTCGCTTCCTTTCCTAAATAACTTCATCATAAAAAGAATAGCGCTGCGGACGATGCAAGGAAACCAAATCGCCCAACTTTAGGTCCGACTACACAACTGATGTGTGAAAAAAGTTGGGCGAGTTGGTACATATTCATTATTCTCAACATAGAAGGAAATACGGGCAAAAGGGAAGAATAGACAATACAAGCGCTGACTTCATCTGAAATTTATTATGGGAAGGGAAGTGTATATGCACATCTTCGAATAAACAAGCATAAACGGAACCGGCATAAAAGGCTCATGAACTAATGCGCACGTGTCCAACGACAAAAACAAAACAAAAACACTGGCCAGAGGAAGATAACACTGGACGCGTCCTAAATCGCGCTATCAATCAAGATTGGCACCCTTGACGAAATCAAGTTCATTCTGTGACGCCACTACAGAAGGACGACTGACGCAAGTGTTTCCAGAATTAAGCATGTGATAGGCTTCCATTATTTTCATAGCCAATTGGTCTTTATGTCTAAAAAGAACGGTTGTGGCAGAAAATACCGGGGTGCAACCGTATGAACTACAGTGCAGTTCGTGGTCAACAGATGATTTTGACGAGTTGTTGTCGCAGGAATTGGGGTGTTCCTGAAGCCTTTTATTAACGCATGAAGCCTTTTATTAACACGGCACCGCAAGAAAGTGGGAACTTATGAACAACTCCAACACTGCATGAAATGAACTTTGTTCGATCCTGTTTTTCTATTTGACATCTACTGTCGTAGAGTGGAACGGCCAGCACTTTATCCAAAAGTCAGATGTATGCATAGGATCCCGGGTGGCACCTGTGCTCAGTAATATCTTTCTGAGATATATGTTGATAGGGCTATCAATGAAAAGTCCCCTGACATGTTTCTGATATGTGGATGACTACCTGATATTTTTTCAGGCTTCTGATTTCAACCGTGGCCTTCAAGACATTGTTAATTTATTCCGTGAGTGTTACCACTTAATCACCGATTGATGGCAGAATCCAATTTTTGGACCTCTGGTTGGGCTCTCGTCCTGGTCACTTGTGCTGGCAGTATCGGCTACGAACTGCGAAGGCTTTGTGAGATTTCAATTAAGGTCATTCTAAGCTTGTAAAAGATGGTATTGTGGTGTCTTGTATCCGGTCAGCCGTTCACAAGTCCTGCGCCCACCTGATCAATGATAGCTTGTCCGAGCATTTGGCTAGGCTGAAATTGAGTGGGTACCCGGATCACCTCATAACCGGAGCGGGTGAAAAGGTGATGAGATTGATAAAAAATTGGCTGTGGCTTAGCTTGGTTAAGCCCGGAAATTGCGAAAGCAATGGGCACGTCGCAGTCGTTTCGTCAAGTTCCAACGTTCATCACTGTTGAGACTACACCTGGCTTCTGCATCACTGTCCATGGCATTGAGCGAATGAGTAATATCCGTCCCATCTTCCACTGTTTCCAGTGAAGAGGTTGCACGTCCACGCAAAGCTGCATACTGAGCACGCCTTTTAGAAAGTCTTCTCTCGCGCTGTTCCTCCGTCTCTGTATCTCGCTGCTGTCTCTTACGATCATTGCGACGAGCTTCCCTAGCGGTAGGTGGCATCGTCGAAGCAGATGTTAAGCCGCCGGCGGAGGCACCGCCACTACTCGCAGACGGCGCGAGATGGTCGCCCAGCTTCCTAGCGGTGGGCGGGATCGTCGCGAAGCAATGTGAAGCCGCTGGTGGTTGGCACAGCTACTGCTTACTAGCGACGTGAGTTGAGCCTAATCTCTTCGGCGTAACGCCACAATCGCGCTCCTAGCGGAGAGCGCAGGAGTTAGGCGCCGGTGAAGGCACCGCCGCTTCCTCCGACGGCGCGAGATGGTCGCCCAGCTCTTCGGCGTGCCGTCACAACATCTGTTTCGCTCCTAGCGGAGAGCGCGGGAGTTAGGCGCCGGTGAAGGCACCGCCGCTTCCTCCGACGGCGCGAGATGGTCGCCCAGCTCTTCGGCGTGCCGTCACAACATCTGTTTCGCTCCTAGCGGAGAGCGCAGGAGTTAGGCGCCGGTGAAGGCACCGCCGCTTCCTCCGACGGCGCGAGATGGTCGCCCAGCTCTTCGGCGTGCCGTCACAACATCTGTTTCGCTCCTAGCGGAGAGCGCGGGAGTTAGGCGCCGGTGAAGGCACCGCCGCTTCCTCCGACGGCGCGAGATGGTCGCCCAGCTCAGAGGTCTGGACCAGCTCTTCGGCGTTACGTCACGCATGACGTCACACGGGGTTCATCTAAAGGTCATTAATGGCACCGCCGCGTCACGGCAAAGGCTTGAAAGTGCAAGTAGTATTGCTTTCGCAATAAAAAGGAGATGTGGCATTAGCCTGCGTGGTAAAACGGGTGGTTGTCAGGTCAAGCATCGACCAAAGTTCATTTCATGCAGTGTTGGAATTGTTTATAAGTTTCCGCTTTCTTGAGGTGCCCTATATATTGGCCAGGCCGGACGATGCGTTAATAAAAGGCTTCAGGAACACAGCACCGTCGTTCATGCGGTTGCACCCCGGTATTTTCTGCCGCAAACATTCTTTTTAGACATATAGACCGATTGGGTGGAGAAATAATGGAAGCCTATCACATGCATAGTTCTGGAAACACTTGCATCAGTCGGCCTTCAGTAGTGGTGTCACAGAATGAACTTGATCTCCTCAAGGGTGCCCATCTTGATTGATAGCGCGATTAAGGACGCGTTCAGTGTTATCTTCCTCTGGTCAGAGTGTTTTTTTTTGTTTTGTTTTTGTTTCTGTCGTTGGACACGTGCGCAATAGTTCACGCCTTGTATGCCGGTTCCGTTTATGTTTGCTTTTTCAAAGATGTGTGTATGCACTTCCCTTCCCGCAATAGATTTCATTTGAAGTCAGCGCTTGTTTTGTCTATTCTCTCCTTTTTTTCCGTGTTTCCTGCGTTCTTGGGAATAAAGAGTACACAACGGCATGCACGCCATATTTCGCCTTCCTTACAAAGAAAGTGCAAATCTGCGCAAAAACGGGGCCGAGCTTTCAAGGCCGTTGGCTCATGCACTGGCCCACTCGTATTACCCGACGATACGAAAGCCAAGGCGGCGCCCAAGCGCGTGCCGTTGCCACCTGCGAGCGACCTTGCGAGTTCAGTGCGCTACTATAGCTGTGTGCCTTCCGGAACGCGCTGCACTGTATTTGTGCAAAGCGAGGTTAAAGCTGTATACGTACACCAACAGGACAAGTTGCGATCACAGATACGTGGCGCCTCGGCTGTGAGAGGCCCTAGGTCACTCAATGCTGGTGGTTACCACGCAACTGGTGTTTTCGCTCTGCACACGCATCCCTTGGCTGTGTACTATTTGCGAATAGTGGAGCCTCGCATTTCGTTGGTTGTTCATCTAGAACAATCAGCGATTTATTTTAGAATATAAATATTCAGAAGCGCCCGTGAAAACGAATGAAATGGAACCTGTTGATTCATGAAGAGAGAAATGCCCCAGCCAGTGGCAGCCAGTGGGCAGGTCCGGTCGAATGCTCTTGACAGAGCGCTGCGATGCACCTCACCAGTGGCTGCACATCGCAGTCGCTAGAAAGTTTTTGTATAGCGTTAGCGTGATAGCGGGCCTATGGGAAATTACGTTAGTGTGCCGTAAGCAAGTTATCCTCACAAACCGTTTTAGTATATCGTTCTGAAAACGTTAAACGCGATCTGCTTGACATGGAGGCGAAATGTCCTTCTAAAATGGTCGCCGCTTCCGCTAACTTGCCAAAATATAATATTTAAGCCTCTTTTAAGGCAATTATAAGAGCAGTACTTATTTTCGCCAGCAAAATAACCCAGGAATTGAAATAAACTCAAATAAGAAGCGTACTACAGTGGCGCCATGTAGTCAAGTCAAACCGTTCTTTCTCGAACAAACCGTTCCAGAAAGAATATTTTTCATCACATAGCGCCTAATCTTAAAAAAATATTTTGTAAATTTAACATAAATTGTTGTGTTACATCATTTAAGTACATAAAAAACCGCGCCAAAGCTCGAAACTTGTTTTTGTTTCGTTTCGTAAGTTTGTGTTATGTTCCTGGCATTTGCGGACGGTAGCAGTGCAGCTTGAGGTCCCATTAGGCTTGAGTGCTCCAGAATCGAGAGCGTATCTCAAAAACTGGGCTGAATTGCAGCTTAAACTTTATCGTCGAAGCAAGGTAAGTCATATCGAAAAGCAACAACACCAGTAGTTGCCGGTAAACATGCCGAACGGAATCGCAAGGACAGCTGAATCGGCTGAAGCGGGCGGCTCTTGCTTGGAAGCACGCCGCTATTTTTTCACGCTAAGGGCGCAAAATCCGCAACTGCCGCTTTGCGTTGCGCACGCTAACGCTATTTCCCCGTTAGCGTTCTGCGCATGCGCACTCTGTACCCGCTATTCCGCTATGCACGCAATTACGCAAAGCCCGCAATACTAAAACTCTCTAATGCCAGTCACTGGTGATGTCCGGTCGTCAACCACCCAATGGCCGGGTTGCTCTTCACAGACGCCTGAAAAACGCGGGTATATCTGAGTAACGAATCACATAGAAGCAGACGGACGCTAAATGGCCGTTTTGTAATGGGCAGCTTATGGAATGCGGCCCCTGGTCACGTTTTGAACCCATGCCCGCGGCTCTCAGCATGTCGGGGGGAATCTCTCAATGGGAGCCCCAATGCCCTCAAATTCCTGTGGACATGGCGCCAACACATCACCTGTCAACTGCTGCTCACGTCAAACATCGGATCGCGAGCACTACGCCAGTCGGTTGTGACCTCACGGCTTTCTCTAAAACCGGTAGGCACTTGGCCGTTCGAACTATCAAACAGTTTCTATATAGGTATAAATAGGCAAACAGCATAGCGCTGGTTGTCGAAATGCCCCCACGACGGTCCCCGCCCGTTCTACAGCGAGGTCACCTTGTTTTTTTTTTTATATATTGAGAAGCCCTACACTGATGAAGCAAGAAATGGTAGATGCACTAGACGCATGTACGAGAGAAAGCTCGCTCTCGTCGCAAAGCGCTTTCCACAAGCGTTTCGACTTCGCCGCCGCCTTTTCCGTCCTTTTATTGACATCTCGTCGCAGCTTTGTCTGCAACAATTTCGCGAAAGGAAAAAAGCTTGAAAGAGGATGAAGCAACTTTTCGGCAACGCCGGCGGAGTACCGGCGCCGCCGTCGCGTCTATGTCGGCTGTGGCTGGTGTCGCGCCGGCTGTTCGGGGCCACCACGGGGCGTGCCGTTTCGTAGAACGCCCTTCGCACGGGCCACGGAGAATGGCATTGACCCACAACGCGGCGTTTCGTGCTGTGGAAGGGTGGTTGAAGAGGTCAGTTGAGGATCACCCTTGTGCGTACTGTCGGGATCTTGTGGCGCCTTTCAGGATTTTCGCCGATCGAAACAAGCGAACTCCTTCTAAATAAAGACGGTCACCTGCTGGCCTGTCGCGGCAGCAGGTGGTGCCGGGAAGCGGCGCGATAAAGAACCCTGGCTGAAGCTGGAGTGGTACACGTTAACTTTACTGCCGACAGTGCGCCCCCTTTGTTTTAGTGCGCTAGCACTATATGCCTCGCTAGCAAAAAAGCCGGCTTGCCTGTGGCTGAAGCCTCCACCTGCCAGCTGCCACAGTTGGCAGGTGGAGGCGCTGGTGGTATCCTGGTGAAGGAGGAAAACCGGTTTCACGGCAGCAGCAGCCAAGTGGAACGAGTATAGCGCGCCTGCTGCAGCAGGCAAGCTGGTTTCGCGGCACAATTGCAGGCTGCAGCCAAATGGAAAGGCAGAAACCGCGCCGCGCCAGCTGTCACTTGCATTGTCTGTAAACCCGTCATAAGTAACCTATGCGAAGGATGCATACATATTCTGCTAGCGCTCCTTCGTCGCATTTAGTTTTAATAAAGTAAATTGGGGGTTATACTTTTTGGCGCACGCACGCACGCACGCACGCGCGCAAACACAGGAGAAGCGCGAGCGCTTGTGGGTAGTAAACGGCAGGCACAGCAATGCGCGGTCAACCCAAAGGAGTAAATAGATAGTTCATAATCCTAGCGCAATGAACAGAATGAAACAATGAAAATACAATGGGCATAATTCATATTCTTTGAACAACCGATAACCCATTAGCATAGTACAAGCAAGGTAACGCTAAGTTCTGGTGAATGAACGGAATATAAAATGGCAACAACATCAGGTAAATTGCAAGGAAGCTAAGTAAACTTTTTCAACGCGATTCGCTAGCCAAGCTGTCAATGCAGATTTTGCGGCATTGATAGAATCTCAGGCCGGCACATCTGCTGGCAGTTCTTTAAAGCAGTAAGTAATATATCATTTTCTTGCCCTTTCACCATTGTTAGTGTAAACCCTCGGAACCTGATAGCGCGGTATGTACCGAAGTGACTCTGGTTTCCAAGAGAAGGCAAGCGCGGCAGGGGGCGGCAGCTGGCAAATGACAGTGTTAACTGGAGAGGCAGTGGACGTAGTCAGGCTGATGATGATGATGATGAATAGGTTGAAGAAAAATAGTTCCCTAGTAACTACCACCTGCAAATGCAAGTCTTGGAGAAAACTAACTCCTGTTCTAGTCATTCTGGTGACGTTGTCGGATTTCTCGCGACCAATTCCATACAATGCATTAGTAGACATTCTGTACACTATTCTGTCAATCGTCCTGACCATAAAAGGCACATATGAACCATATACCGAAATGCCGTACATATAAGGACGGATCCTCTCAAAGATCTGTATACAGTATGATGCAAGTTTACAGGCGTAGTGTATTTTATCCGATAGGACTGCACGGAATGAGTGCCAGGCCATTTCATTAAATGATCAATCTGAGAGCACAGCACATGTCCCAGTCAATGTACAGGCCTAGATATTTAACGCTCATGGAGTACCACGCGAATGAGCGCCATTAGTCAGTGCTGTTCAGTTCAGTTCAATTCACTCAAATATTTTATTCAACTCTTGGATTACCACATACAGATAAGTAATGTCAGAGAAGGTCCTCGAGTACAAAGCTTCTGTCAGTGGATGCGTAGAGAAGCACATACACAAGGAGTGCCACATACCAAAAGGGAGAAGAAAGAATTAACTATTACTATTAAGCATAGTTGATTTTATTATCTATTCACTACATTAACTTATCAATGGTTGTCGAAACAAGCAGAATAATTTCTAAAAGTAAGTGCAAGACTATAAACTAACAAGTCCACAAAGACTGCACCTGTAACGAAATTGTCATCTTTTTACCCTATATACCAGCATGTGATGCTAACTGGAAGAGCTGTTTGGTGTTGTACTTAGTACAGAGCCCGAAGACGCAATAAAGTAGCACACAGGTGCTTTCGCAAAGAAGGCGATAGTAATTTTAAATCCTGTCCCCGCGCGGAATGGTGGCGAGAAAGAGAGAAGATGAAGCGGCGCGCCGCCTCGAAGCGCGAGCGCCAAGGCATTCAAAAGTTTGAGTTGCTTGAGCCGTTGGGGCTCAACGGACCGTTGGCAGACGGCTCCGACACTTCGTCCTCAACGGACGTGCCTGGCCGTCAGCTCCTGACCCTCAACCAGCCTTCACGGTGCCGCGCCACTGACTGCCTTGCCCCAGGTAACCACATATGCGGCGATATCGCCTTTTCGGGACAATCGCGGTGGTTCAGCGGTAGAGTTAGCAGAGGGTGGACTCTTGTTTCAAAAACCCAGTTGGTGGATCCCCTTGGGGCTTACCGCTAGCGCTTTCCTGCATTTTAACGAATCCAGCCCCCTACCTTGACTAGGTTTATGGTTTATTGGGGTTTAACGTCCCAAAGCGACTCGGGCTATGAGGGACGCCGTAGTGAAGGGGTCCGGAAATTTCGACCACCTGGGGCTCTCTAACGTGCACTCACATCGCGCAGTACGTGGGCCTCTAGAATTTCGCCTCCATCGAAATTCGACCGCCGCGGCCGGGATCGAACCCGCGTCTTTCGCGCCAGTAGCCGAGCGCCACAACTATTCAGCCACGGCGGCGGCTCTACCTGGACTAGCGTTTACCACAGCTTTTACCTCAGCAGCCAGCTTGCGCGTAGCATTTCTCAGGAAAAGAAGGGTGTCTGCCGCTTCGCCATTTAGTCGGGCAGGCCATAGTTACGGCTATATTATGCATGAGTCACACAGGCATCTTAGATCGAGTTGTACTCTGCAGTCTGTGAGTGAGATAGTGCGCACCGACATATAGTTATGCGCTGCGCATACAGGTGACGTGGTGGAGTCAACCATTGACGTTTTTTTTTTTATTGCGTCAAGGCATCTTGCCTTGACATCTTGGCATCTTGCCTTGACAGCAGTTGGCATCTTGCCAGCTGCTGTCACCAACGCCGCGAGTCTCGAGCCCATGCGAGGATTACTGCAATTTTTCTTTCTAAATAACCACCTTCTCTTAGACCGCCACCGCGGCGCGCACTGTTCTAACGCTGTAAATCGCTCCTTTTCGTTCTTCATAACCTATCGCAACGGTGTGCATCAGATGTTCGCCCGTGGCCCCATGTCATCCTATTGTTACAAAACCAAGCGGAGTCGATTTTTATGGTCTCGTGCCTTTCGAAGCTATATACGTGTCGGTCATGTCTACTAGGCGCGAAACATGCAGCAATATTATGGGCGGAATGGACAGTGAATCGTAGAGGCTGCCGCTTAAAGCATGCATGTCATAATAACGGCCTCCCTAAGATACCGCATTGCTCCACTCTCCTCGTACACCGTGAGCATACATGCTTCGCGCGCTTGGGCGTTGCACACAGGGATCTCTTTACTGCATTATTAATAGCTTGAAAGGATGGGAAAAAACACCGTATGAAACCAGGCATTTACGAATTAGTTCGTGGGATTATAACACTGTTTTAAAAGTTGATTTTGTTTTCAATTTTGTCAGTCACGCCTCGTCTGCTTGCTCGCTGGGCCCAAGGAAGCCAACGGCGGCCGGCGGTCTTAGCTGAAAATCTCGGTGAGCGGTTGACGAAGCATAACTCAGTTGGACAAAATCGATGTCGAGCCCGCCTGAAGGCAAGAAAAAAGAAGAAAAAGGCCGTGTAGCGGCTTTCGACGCTCTTTGAGTCAGACATGCATAACTCAAAAACGTTCGAGCGTGGCTGTATGACGGGTGCACGTTCTTACACGTATTTCGCCTCATGGACAGCTAGCTGTTGAGAGCTGCGCAACGGCAATACGGTCGACACAAGCTCGCGTTATTCTGAAAACAACAAAGGTTGACTCCTTTAGCGCTTATTTTTTTTTCCAGTGCATCCTTGCATCGATAATTAAGCTGCTCGCTCACTAGATGTCACCCTCCGGTTCGATGGCAATGAAGCTGAAGCTACGGTTGGCGCCAACTGTCAGTAGTTTTCGCGCGTTTATGACACTGCATGATTGGCCAGCACTCTCCAGAGAGGCTGTCACGATTGCCGAAGTGGCGGGCGTGAGCAGTTAACTGATCTTAAGTCCGAGGCTCTTGGAAGGATCGTCCTCTGATAGGCTGCCGTTTACTGAGGCTTACAGTTCCCGAAAAATGAGACAGAGCGTATTGCTTTCTCTCCCAGTGCACCCCTCTGCGCCCGCCCACGCTTTTGCGGACGCCTCAGGGATGATGGTACTTACGGTATTCACGCGTGGATGGACTCAGCGACATTATAACGATGGCTGCAGGCTTTCGCTTCTGTCCTTTCAGCTACCGCGCGCCACCTGTTGACGCGTGCAGCATCTGAAGAGCTGGTAGCAGTGCTCGTACGCCAAACGCAGGGAAGACCTCGAGGCTGGATTGAGGGTAACTGAAACTCTTCCCAAACAGCACAGGTAATTGACCCAGTATTGGAAATGGATGGCCTCACTCTGGTCCCTTGTAGGACCAGCCTTTGCCAGTACATTTCCAGTACTGGGCCGATTACCTCTGCTGTTTTGGTAGCTTGTGGCGCCTGTCCGTCGTGTTATCTGCTATACGTGCAGTCTTTTCGCGTCTTACTGGGTGAAAACAGCTATGGATAAATAATGAATATGCATTGCAGGACAGGGAAAGGGTGGTAAAAACGCATTAGTTTGCGTTTGTAGCACCTACATAAACATGCGCGTCGAAGTAAACATACATAAAAAGCGTATTCGTTTGTATTACCCGCACGCATTTGGCACGATGATTATACCTCTTAGGTCGAAACATGGTCTATTTGATGCGGCACTCTTTTCTTTCTCTAGTTTCATTTGAGTGGGCTAACGAGATTTCTCTGGGCGAACAGACGTAAAATGTGCTCTGTTTATTGTTCCTTTGACAGCTTTAAAAAATTAGAAAATGTAATGAAAATATGGTTCCAGCATTACCAGGAATTCGGGACAGCCCCCAGCCATTGCCGTTAACCTTAGTTGCCTGTAAGGCTTCAATGGCAGCAAATCTGTCATTCTGTTTCATTCTTACGTCACGGATGACGTCAGCGCTTTATATGGGAATGTTCACAGTAATGCGTCACGTGGTGGCGGCCAAGGGAACTAAGAGCACTTGTCCCAAATTCGTGGTAATTCCGAAGCGCGTTCCGCCTGCTTTCGTACCCATCCGGACGAGTGTCAGCCGAGGTTTGCCTCGCGGACGATAAAAAGTTAGCGTGACCAAAAGTATACGAACGGCATCGGGGCTCTGAAAAGCCGAATGAGTCAATGTACAAACGTTCAGCTTGACCAGCCTACTCTCTCCCGTTACTTTTTATTTTCACGATCGACACCATCAGTAGAACGGGCAGGTAATGAGCGCACGCGTCGACGTTCGCCACTGAACGAAGTCGCCGGTGCCTCGTGCCCTGGCCGTTCAAGTGGGACCAGGAGTGGGTAACGTGCGCACGAAGAGGCTCTGTTCGGCCGCAACAGAGGTGGCTCACTTGCTTCCTCAGAGCGTCAGTCTTTGGCCGATGCGCTAACTTTTTCGACAAACAGTACAGCGAAACAGCTTACCACTCAAGGAAGCCTTCAGGCCCAATCCCGAAGGCGCGGAGGCCTGTCGAGCAATACCGGCAAAGCCCCTCGTGATAGGCGACATTCTCATATATAATGTCAAGACCGATTATGCTCTGTTTACAGAAGCAGTTTGTCGTGCGGAGTAAACCCTATTAATATAGCTTTCGAAGCTTGGAATTATCCGGTATGGGTAAACGCATGAATTTTTTGCAGGCTGGCTCACAATACTGTAGCGTTCCGCAAAGTGTTCATAATGCGGGAGGGGAAGAAGGGGCACGCATTTTTACAAGAGGCGAACCTTTGCTGTGTGCTGAACCGTGCATGGTGCTGCAATTGCTTCCGCATCTCCTCATCAGGTATGGATTGTCAGCGTGGCACGAGGCGCTGCCTACCTCCTACAGGTGGAGAAAAAGCTGTCGTCTCAGCTCGGGTGATCTACCGACGCGCCGACTCCGAAGAGCTCCACGCTGCCCAAGAAAGGGCGACCGCCACAAGCGTCCCCAACGTGGCCTTTTCACCCGGCGAGGCGAGTGGCGCTTGTGCCGCTAAAATGATCACCGAAACTTCGCCCCGCGTAGACTTTATTACCAGACTGCGGCCCCAAGTACAAATTGTACGCAAAATCCTCAGCTACCTGACACCACGCGACCTCGCAGCGGTCGCTCGGACCTGCTCAGATTGGCGGGAAGCTTGTGCTAGACTTGAATCCGAGCGCTGGCAGAACTTTCTGCGACCAAAAAAACAGCTGTGGGAGCAGGAAACAGAGAATATCTCTGTCGTTAGGCGCAAGAAGAACTGCCCGCCCGTGATTCCGCTGAAAGAGAGGAACGCGTTCAGGGGCGTGGCATTTATGGATGAGCGACCACCTCACAAGGAAGCCGGCTCGACCTCGAAGCAAGTCATCCGCGCAAACGACGCTAAGATCCTCAAGGAACGGGAGGGGCACTTGTCGTGCCCAGAAAGTCACCTTCCCACCTGCTCTACTGCTGACGGCGTTGGCGCCACTTGTAGCACGCCAGCCCAGTGTGGCGTTGATTTGTGTCGCCTGTGCCCTCGACCAAAGCATGCGGCGCCCTGTGCAGTCCCGGATGGGCAAACGAATCCCAGGCCAGAAAAGGTGGTGATCGGGAGCAAGCTCTCCAAGCAGCTATTGAAGCGCCTCTGACTGCTTGCTCCTCAAGGACTCGCCGCTCAGTGAAGCCCATTGCCCGCGACCGCCGTGTGCTCACGCTTCTTGTGCCGTGCCGAGGTTCTCTTGTATAAAGTGAATTTTTTCTTTCTAAGTATACAAGTCCTTACGCTAGTGTTCGCTTCCTTTCCTAAATAACTTCATCATAAAAAGAATAGCGCTGCGGATGATGCAAGGAAACCAAATCGCCCAACTTTAGGTCCGACTACACAACTGATGTGTGAAAAAAGTTGGGCGAGTTGGTACATATTCATTATTCTCAACATAGAAGGAAATACGCGCAAAAGGGAAGAATAGACAATACAAGCGCTGACTTCATCTGAAATTTATTATGGGAAGGGAAGTGTATATGCACATCTTCGAAAAAACAAGCATAAACGGAACCGGCATAAAAGGCTCATGAACTAATGCGCACGTGTCCAACGACAAAAACAAAACAAAAACACTGGCCAGAGGAAGATAACACTGGACGCGTCCTAAATCGCGCTATCAATCAAGATTGGCACCCTTGACGAAATCAAGTTCATTCTGTGACGCCACTACAGAAGGACGACTGACGCAAGTGTTTCCAGAATTAAGCATGTGATAGGCTTCCATTATTTTCATAGCCAATTGGTCTTTATGTCTAAAAAGAACGGTTGTGGCAGAAAATACCGGGGTGCAACCGTATGAACTACAGTGCAGTTCGTGGTCAACAGATGATTTTGACGAGTTGTTGTCGCAGGAATTGGGGTGTTCCTGAAGCATTTATTAACGCATGAAGCCTTTTATTAAGACGGCACCGCAAGAAAGTGGGAACTTATGAACAACTCCAACACTGCATGAAATGAACTTTGTTCGATCCTGTTTTTCTATTTGACATCTACTGTCGTAGAGTGGAACGGCCAGCACTTTATCCAAAAGTCAGATGTATGCATAGGATCCCGGGTGGCACCTGTGCTCAGTAATATCTTTCTGAGATATATGTTCATAGGGCTATCAATGAAAAGTCCCCTGACATGTTTCAGATATGTGGATGACTACCTGATATTTTTTCAGGCTTCTGATTTCAACCGTGATCTTCAAGACATTGTTAATTTATTCCGTGAGTGTTACCACTTAAGCACCGATTGATGGCAGAATCCAATTTTTGGACCTCTGGTTGGGCTCTCGTCCTGGTCACTTGTGCTGGCAGTATCGGCTACGAACTGCGAAGGCTTTGTGAGATTTCAATTAAGGTCATTCTAAGCTTGTAAAAGATGGTATTGTGGTGTCTTGTATCCGGTCAGCCGTTCACAAGTCCTGCGCCCACCTGATCAATGATAGCTTGTCCGAGCATTTGGCTAGGCTGAAATTGAGTGGGTACCCGGATCACCTCATAACCGGAGCGGGTGAAAAGGTGATGAGATTGATAAAAAATTGGCTGTGGCTTAGCTTGGTTAAGCCCGGAAATTGCGAAAGCAATGGGCACGTCGCAGTCGTTTCGTCAAGTTCCAACGTTCATCACTGTTGAGACTACACCTGGCTTCTGCATCACTGTCCATGGCATTGAGCGAATGAGTAATATCCGTCCCATCTTCCACTGTTTCCAGTGAAGAGGTTGCACGTCCACGCAAAGCTGCATACTGAGCACGCCTTTTAGAAAGTCTTCTCTCGCGCTGTTCCTCCGTCTCTGTATCTCGCTGCTGTCTCTTACGCTCATTGCGACGAGCTTCCCTAGCGGTAGGTGGCATCGTCGAAGCAGATGTTAAGCCGCCGGCGGAGGCACCGCCACTACTCGCAGACGGCGCAAGATGGTCGCCCAGCTTCCCTAGCGGTGGGCGGCATCGTCGCGAAGCAATGTTAAGCCGCTGGTGGTTGGCACAGCTACTGTTTACTAGCTACGTGAGTTGAGCCTAATATCTTCGGCGTAACGCCAGAATTGCGCTCCTAGCGGAGAGCGCAGAAGTTAGGCGCCGGTGAAGGCACCGCCGCTTCCTCCGACGGCGCGAGATGGTCGCCCTGCTCTTCGGCGTTACGTCACGCATGACGTCACACAGGGTTCATCTAAAGGTCATTAATGGCACCGCCGCGTCACGGCAAAGGCTTGAAAGTGCAAGTAGTATTGCTTTCGCAATAAAAAGGAGATGTGGCATTAGCCTGCGTGGTAAAACGGGTGGTGGTCAGGTCAAGCATCGACCAAAGTTCATTTCATGCAGTGTTGGAATTGTTTATAAGTTTCCGCTTTCTTGAGGTGCCCTATATATTGGCCAGGCCGGACGATGCATTAATAAAAGGCTTCAGGAACACAGCACCGTCGTTCATGCGGTTGCACCCCGGTATTTTCTGCCGCAAACATTCTCTTTAGACATATAGACCGATTGGGTGGAGAAATAATGGAAGCCTATCACATGCATAGTTCTGGAAACACTTGCATCAGTCGGCCTTCAGTAGTGGTGTCACAGAATGAACTTGATCTCCTCAAGGGTGCCCATCTTGATTGATAGCGCGATTAAGGACGCCTTCAGTGTTATCTTCCACTGGTCAGAGTGTTTTTGTTTTTTTGTTTTGTTTTTGTTTCTGTCGTTGGAAACGTGCTCAATAGTTCACGGCTTGTATGCCGGTTCCGTTTATGTTTGCTTTTTCAAAGATGTATATACGCACTTCCCTTCCCGCAATAGATTTCATTTGAAGTCAGTGCTTGTTTTGTCTACTCTCTCCTTTTGTCCGTGTTTCCTGCGTTGTTGGGAATAAAGAGTACACAACGGCATACACGCCATATTTCGCCTTCCTTACAAAGAAAGTGCAAATCTGCGCAAAAACGGGTCCGAGCTTTCAAGGCCGTTGGCTCATGCACTGGCGCACTCGTATTACCCGACGATACGAAAGCCAAGGCGGCGCCCAAGCGCGTGCCGTTGCCACCTGCGAGCGACCTTGCGAGTTCAATGCGCTACTATAGCTGTGTGCCTTCCGGAACGCGCTGCACTGTATTTGTGCAAAGCGAGCTTAAAGCTGTATACGTACACCAACAGGACAAGTTACGATCCCAGAGACGTGGCGTCTGGGCTGTGAGAGGCCCTAGGTCACTCAGTGCTGGTGGTTACCACGCAACTGGTGTTTTCGCTCTGCACACGCACACAATCAGCGATTTATTTTAGGATATAAATATTCAGAAGCGCCCGTGAAAACGAATGAAATGGAACCTGTTGATTCATGAATAGAGAAATGCCCCAGCCAATGGCAGCCAGTGGGCAGGTCCGGTCGAATGCTCTTGACAGAGCTCTACGATGCACCTCACCAGTGGCTGCACATCGCAGTCGCTGGAGAGTTTTAGTATAGCGTTAGCGTGATAGCGGACATATGGGAAATTACGTTAGCGTGCCGCAAGCAACTTATCCTCACAAACCGTTTTAGTATAGCGCTCTGAAAACGTTAAACGCGATCTGCTTGACATGGAGGTGAAATGTCCTTCTAAAATGGTCGCCGCTGTCGCTAACTTGTCAAGATATGATATTTAAGCGTCTTTTAAGGCAATTATAACAGCAGCACTTATTTTCGCCAGCAAAATAGCGCAGGAATTGAAATAAACTCAAATAAGAAGCGTATTACAGTGGCGCCGTGTAGTCAAGTCAATGTTAACCACATACCGTTCGAGAAAGAATATTTTTCATCACATAGCGTCTAATCTTCAAAAATATTTAGTAAATTTAACAAATTGTTATGTTACATCATTTAAGTACATAAAACACAGCGCCAAAGATCGAAACTTGTTTTTGTTTCGTTCCGGAAATTTGTGTTGTGTTCCTGGCAGTTGCAGACGGTTGCAGCGCAGCTTGAAGTCCCATTAGGCTTGAGTGCTCCAGAATCGAGAGCGTATCTCAAAAACTAGGCTGAATTGCAGCTTAAACTTTATCGTCGAAGCAAGGTAAGTCATATCGAAAAGCAACAACACCAGTAGTTGCCGGTAAACATGCCGAACGGAATCGCAAGGACAGCTGAATCGGCTGAAGCGAGCGGCTCTTGCTTGGAAGCACGCCGCCATGTTTTCACGCTAAGGGCTCAATATCCGCAACTGCCGCTTTGCGTGCGTACGCTAACGCTATTCCCCGTTAGCGTTCAGCGCATGCGCAGTCCGGACCCGCTATTCCGCTATGCACACAATTACGCAAAGCCCGCAATACTAAAACTCTCTAATGCCAGTCACTGGTGATGTCCGGTCGTCAACCGCCCAATGGCCGGGTTGCTCTTCACAGACACCTGAAAAACGCGGGTATATTTGAGTAACGAATCACATAGAAGCAGACGGACGCTAAATGGCCGTTTTAAAATGGGCAGCTTATGGAATACTGCCCCTGGTCACGTTTTGAACCCATGCCCGCGGCTCTCAACATGTCGGGGGGAATCTCTCAATGCGAGCCCCAATGCCCTCAAATTCCTGTCGACATGGCGCCAACACATCACCTGTCAACTGCTGCTCACGTCAAACATCGGATCGCGAGCACTACGCCAGTCGGTTTTGACCTCACGGCTGTCTCTAAAACCGGTAGGCACTTTGCCGTTCGAACTATCAAACAGTTTCTATATAGGTATAAATAGGCAAACAGCATAGCGGTGGTTGTCGAAATGCCCCCACGACGGTCCCCGCCCGTTCTACAGCGAGGTCACCTTGTTTTTTTGTTTTTTTTATATTGCGGAGCCCTACACTGATGAAGCAAGAAATGGTAGATGCACTAGACGCATGTACGAGAGAAAGCTCGCTCTCGTCGCAAAGCGCTTTCCACAAGCGTTTCGACATCACCGCCGCCTTTTCCGTCCTTTTATTGACATCTCGTCGCAGCTTTGTCTGCAACAATTTCGCGAAAGGAAAAAGCTTGAAAGAGGGTGAAGCAACTCTTCGGCAACGCCGGCGGAGTACCGGCGCCGCCGTCGTGTCTATGCTGTGGCCGGTGGCGCGCCGGCTGCTCGGGGCCACCACGGGGCGTGCCGTTTCGTAGAACGCCCTTCGCACGGGCCACGGAGAATGGCATTGACCCACAACGCGGCGTTTCGTGCTGTGGAAGGGTGGTTGAAGAGGTCAGTTGAGGATCACCCTTGTGCGTACTGTCGG
Source organism: Amblyomma mixtum (assembly GCF_055824585.1). Classification (NCBI taxonomy): domain Eukaryota; kingdom Metazoa; phylum Arthropoda; class Arachnida; order Ixodida; family Ixodidae; genus Amblyomma; species Amblyomma mixtum. The sequence continues at coordinate 207,232,507 of NC_143014.1, forward strand.
GATCTTGTGGCGCCTTTCAGGATTTTCGCCGATCGAAACAAGCGAACTCCTTCTAAATAAAGGCGGTCACCTGCTGGCCTGTCGCGGCAGCAGGTGGTGCCGGGAAGCGGCGCGATAAAGAAGCCTGGGAGAAGCTGGAGTGGTACACGTTAACTTTACTGCTGACAGGCGCCCCCTTTGTTTTAGTGCGCTAGCACTATATGCCTCGCTAGCAAAAAAGCCGGCCTGCCTGTGGCTGAAGCCTCCACCTGCCAGCTGCCACCTGCCACAGTTGGCAGGTGGAGGTGCTGGTGGTATCCTGGTGAAGGAGGAAAACCGGTTTCGCGGCAGCAGCAGCCAAGTGGAACGAGTATAGCGCGCCTGCTGCAGTAGGCAAGCTGGTTTCGCGGCACGGCTGCAGGCTGCAGCCAAATGGAAAGGCAGAAACCGCGCCGCGCCAGCTGTCACTTGCATTGTCTGTAAACCCGTCATAAGTAACCTATGCGAAGTATACATACATATTGTGCTAGCGCTCCTTCGTCGCATTTAGTTTTAATAAAGTAAATTGGGGGTTATACTTTTTGGCGCACGCACGCACGCACGCACGCACGCACGCACGCACGCACGCACGCACGCACGCACGCACGCGCGCGCGCACGCGCGCGCGCGCGCGCAAACACAAGAGAAGCGCGAGCGCTTGTGGGTAGTAAACGGCAGGCACAGCAATGCGCGGTCAACCCAAAGCAGTAAATAGATAGTTCATAATCCTAGCTCAATGAACAGAATGAAACAATGAAAATACAATGGGCATAATTCATATTCTTTGAACAACCGATAACCCATTAGTATAGTACAAGCAAGGTAACGCAAAGTTCTGGTGAATGAACGGAATATAAAATGGCAACAACATCAGGTAAATTGCAAGGAAGCTAAGTAAACTTTTTCAACGCGATTCGCTACCCAAGCTGTCAATGCAGATTTTGCGGCATTGATAGAATCTCAGGCCGGCACATCTGCTGGCAGTTCTTTAAAGCAGTAAGTAATATATCATTTTCTTGCCCTTTCGCCATTGTTAGTGTAAACCCTCGGAACCTGATAGCGCGGTATGTACCGAAGTGACTCTGGTTTCCAAGAGAAGGCAAGCGTGGCAGGGGGCGGCAGCTGGCAAAGGACAGTGTTAATTGGAGAGACAGTGGAAGTAGTCAGGCTGATGATGATGATGATGAATTGGTTGAAGAAAAATAGTTCCCTAATAACTACCACCTGCAAATGCAAGTCTTGGAGAAAACTAACTCCTGTTCTAGTCATTCTGGTGACGTTGTCGGATTTCTCGTGACCAGTTCCATACAATGCATTAGTAGACATTCTGCACACTATTCTGTCAACCGTCCTGACCATAAAAGGCACATATGAACCATATACCGAAATGCCGTACCGATAAGGACAGATCCTCCCAAAGATCTGTATACAGTATGATGCAAGTTTAAAGGCGTAGTGTATTTTATCCGATAGGACTGCACGGAATGAGTGCCAGGCCATTTCATTAAATGATCAATCTGAGAGCACAGCACATGTCCCAGTCAATGTACAGGCCTAGATATTTAACGCTCATGGAGTACCACGCGAATGAGCGCCATTAGTCAGTGCTGTTCAGTTCAGTTCAATTCACTCATATATTTTATTCAACTCTTGGATTGTCACATACAGATAGGTAATGTCAGAGAAGGTCCTCGAGTGCAAAGCTAAAGGGGGACCTTCTGTCAGTGGATGCGTAGAGAAGCACATACACAAGGAGTGCCACATACCAAAAGGGAGAAGAAAGAATTAACTATTACTATTTAGCATAGTTGATTTTATTATCTATTCACTACATTAACTTATCAATGGTTGTCGAAACAAGCAGAATAATTTCTAAAAGTAAGTGCAAGACTATAAACTAACACGTCCACACTCGCGCGTATGTCACGGCTTAGCCGCATGGTTTAAGGCTACACCGTACAGATAGAGGTTCCCAAACCGAACCTTCACTGCCGTTGTGTACTTTTTTACATAATAAATGCAGCCATTAGTTCCTTGTCAAGCGCCATATTGTGTGCAGTACACGTGAACTAAACCGCTGTCCCGAATTCCTGGTAACGGTCATGCTATGGTTGCTTTGGCGTTCGCCGTCGCAATGTCGCTGCACTTATTCGGACTAGTTTTGTGATGTGTCGGGACAGAAACGTAAGAAGGCGCTGAGGGGTGCCCCATCCAGCTATTCTTAAAGCTTCGTGCATAGCTCGTTTCTAGACAAGTCTAATGAAACTAGCTCAGCGACGAGTTCCATTAAAGCGCTGTGTGTGCGGGACGAACTTAAGGCTCAACCGATGCTTGAACGGCATGCGTGAGGTGTTTTCGCTCAAGACATGCGTTGTTCGCACTGGTCTTCAAAAGCGGCCGAGGCGGGCACTCCGCCTGCGCAGTCATTGTATCCACAGCTCGTTAGGGCAAGCTTTTACGTCCGTGTTTAGAGACCGATGTTCAATGCGGCTGAGAAATTCGAGCGACAGCGAATGGATTTGGGTACGTGAACTTCTTTAAGGGCTAATAACTGGAACCATGCGGCTCCTTGGCTGTTGGAGAAGAAATGCAGGCGTGATGCGAACGCCTAGTAATGCGGCGCTAGTCTGAAGACGCCGCCGCGGCTATAACCAAGCCTCAGTATTACCCAATTCCAGTGCCACGTACGAGGCACCATCTTTCACTGCATGCCTGTTGACTATGTTCTACGCCAAACTTTACGAAACCCTGTGTCATGTTCTACATTTTTTTTTTGGTTGCACAGGACAACTCCTCCCGTACGTATAAAGGTTGGTAAGCGGTCTGAGGCTTCTCTCCTTGCACTTGTTCAAGGTAGTGCTCTATCTTGATTGCTATTTAATGATACGTTATCTAACACGCAAACATTTCCAGCGGCTGCTGTGGGAACGCTACTTTCACGGTGTAAATTGCTAAAGAGCCTCACACTCGACTGGAGTTGGCGAGAAGGAAAACCGGCGCCTTTTATTTTCCTTGGCAAAGAAAAAAAAAGCACATTTTCCTCTGCTTCAGTCGTTCGTCGTCAGCGAGAAGGTCAACATTTACGTTTCCTCCCTCTTACCCGGCGACATATGACGCTCTATTATTACGCCAGAGCCGTGTTTTCGCTGTTTTTCTGGGATGGCCAGCGCGGTCGCTTCGAGAGCCGTGGTTCTCCCAGAAGCGAGAGGCAATGCGGAGGAGAAAAATGGCGGGCAGGAGTGGTCTCGGTCGCAATCTCTCGCATGCAGCTTTCTCCGCTTGCGTTCGTATATACGGGCGCCACTTACTCGACTTGCTGGACTGCCGTGCGTTTCCTAATTAACCCGGCTGGGGTGAAAAGCGCGGCACGCGGGGGTGGTGGGAAGGGGGGGGGGGGACGCTGTGAGACACGGCGCATATGCGGGGAAGGCGACGCGCGCTGACCAAGAGCGGCGCAGTGGGGCTTCACAGACAGCCGGCTCAGCGGGCCGCTCTCTCGGGAGGCGAAGACGGGAGCAGACTCGAGAGGTCTGTGCGGGGAAGCCAATGAAAAGGGGCTCGAAATCGCGTTAGGAAGGAGGTGATGAGTCAGAGCGGGGGAGCAAAGGAAGGGCCAGGCATTAAGAACGGACGGCGGGGAAACGAATGCAGGGGTGCGTGCTGTGAGGAGGAGGAGGATGGTGTCCACCCACTGCGGTTGGATAGGAAGCGGTCTTTTGTGCGTAGTTAATAGGCTGCAGCCGTGAGTCTTCCTTCTTGTTCCTGATGCGGGGAAAGCTCGGGAGAAATCCGTTCCGGCGGTCGAGAAATGCGGGCAGACATCATTCTCGCGGAATCGTGCGCGCCGAGTTCACTCAGTGCGGGGCCCAAAAGTCTGCGCAGTACAGTTTATGGTGAGATGCTGTGTTTTTTTTTTTGCGTTGCGTTATTTTTTCGCTCGCCTTGTTTCGTCCGGATGCGTTTGGAATCGGGGCAAGAACTAAATCCAGATTTTCTGCCGCAAATCATTGCCGCGCGAGCCAACGTGCGTCTGTGGCGTCCCCCGGGCGTGTGGATTTAAACTTTTTGAGTGTCACCAGTTATTTATTGCGCAGCTGTTGAAAATTATATCGACACTACTTCCAGGGCATCCGCAGTCTTGGAATCCGCAATCCGGAATCTTGAATACGCAATATTCCGGGGCATCGTCCGCTCGAACCGCAAGGCGGCGGAGAGGAGTGCTCTCGTTAAGCAGACTACTCTAGCTAACAACGCAGCAATGCGGCAAAGCTTCATTTAACACCAGCAAAAAAAAAAAAAAAAGAAGCTTGTTTCACATGTGGTGTGGCGAAACCCACCTCCGACGTACAAAGGTGTAATCGTTGTTTTGTGTGCAGGTGCAGATAAAAGCAATCGGCGCACGCTATTACACTTTTCACGCGTTGGCCAATTGCAACTGGCAGCTGTGGTAAGTACAGGCTGATAGCACAACCTAGTGCGTTTTTTCATGGACAAATAATGGTTCTTCATGTTGAATAGGGAAGGAGTGATTGCAATTACAACGGAAGTGCGTGTTCCGTTTACTTATGTCCGCACTTGTACCACGACGAAGCGCCTGGCCTGTCAGGAACCGCGAAACGCCGACTCGTACTAGCCAGTCTTTTTTTTTTTTAATCTTTCTTTCTTCCTTTCGTACTTTGACCAGGACTCTCTAGCCTTCTACTTCCTCTTTCAAGGTAGCTGGGACTTCTTCAAGTCAAGATAAACTAATCCACTTTTCAACAACTTCCCTCGTATTCCGCCTAACATATTTTTAGGTGCGGAATGCTTTTAGCTCTCATTCTAGGCAAATCCAGACAAACACCATCATATCAGTTTTCGTCTTTGCATGAGCTAGGATGCGGGACACCACCTTCCTAGCTCGTTCCAACGCGAAAACTGAAAGGGTAGTTGTTGAAGCGTTCGAGATTAGGACTGCCGGAAAAAAAAATTGCGTCAGCACGGAATTCGTTGACCTTTTCGATAGTGAATTGGAATCACTAGGAATATCATGCTGATCACAGGACAAGGAGCACTTTTGTTGTTTTGCATGTAGAGTTTCTGCCTCGTGATGTAACTTTATGTCTCGCTATCACATCTTCGTTTCCCTATAAACACAAACTCTTTTCCGAGCAAAGAAATGAGTTAGGAGTGCGAGCTTCGTCTGTCTAATCGTTCCGTCGTGTGTGTTTTCGTCGGTAACCAGTGCAGCGCGTTTCCCTACACAATCAACGACCAACAATAGCCCCTGTTCTTGCTGTTCTGGGTCAGCTGGGTTTCATAGGATACCGAATTTCCAAGTGGTTTCATAGGCCCTTTTTAATTCGAAAGCGACCGCAAAATATTGTTGTTTGCGTGTAAATGCCTCCCGTACCGTTTTGAAGACGCATAAAGCGCTTGTCTTCGCTCACCTTCTCCTAAGCGCACACTTTTTTGTGCCAATGTTAACACACTTTCGAATGACTTTGCGACTAGATTTGCGTACACGGATTTAATGAAATCATTCAACCTCCTTCGGGATGGTGCGCATACTGTATCAGACAGCTTTTGAGAGCACCTAATCGGGATCACCATAACTGAACCCGCGAGGGGGCTTCACCACATAGCAAAATGTGTTAACATTGCTCTTTACTCCTGAAGGAACGCAGCGTTTTTGTCAATATGCCACCTTAAATGATAACGCGGTCTGCTTTCTCTTATTTTGCTCGTAGTGAGCGAGTGCAATTCCGTTTTTAGAAAAAAAAAATGATGGTCGATTTGCGTCGTTCGGCCCAATGCGAATTAGGTGCGCTATAGTAGTTCGGCTTTCACTTCGGTTCCGACCGGTGTTCAGATGTTCAGACCGTGTGTTCAGACCGTGTGTAGTGCCGCCGCTGGTGTAAGCTGCCATGGAATTTAGGGGATAATGTTTAGGTTGCAGCTGCGCGAAGAAAAGTCTCGCAACTTGTTCGGAAGCCAAGTTTTCACGCCCCTTTGTCTTCGCAACGCGGCAATGACATCGCCAAGCTTTCTGTTCTTCAAAAAGAAAAAAAGAGAGATAGAGACCGATCGCCGCTTTCTTTTGAGCGTGGCTGGTGATTTCATCAAAGGGACAACATCGCCATAGCAGTGGATTGTATTTTAAAATTCATGTCATACCTCTTCGATGCACACTTTCTACCCTGAAATCGGTGCTGCGCAACACGAAGTCATGTTCTGTGAACAAGCAGGGTTGTTTACAGCATTCGGCGGCGGAATAGAGAAATCACAAGAATGCGTATCTGCACCGGCGGGTACAAAAGCCATCGTCTCAGTGGGAAGTCAGCGTTGTGAACTCGTGTGATTAGGGAAGCTCATGCAATGCTTTTGCAAAAGTGGAACTAGGGTTTAAAAGAAAGATGGAACGCCTCTGCAACGATAAACCTGCGCGTGGTTCTCGGTTCACCCGAACGATGGCGCCACGATGCTGCTGCGGATACTGTGGAAGGCGATCTAGCGCGTAAGTGGAGCTCCGATGCTTTGAACGGGATTCCGCGGGAGAAACATCAGCCATCGGTATCCCTCAAGGAGCTGCTGGCAGTGACGATCCCAGACGGCTGAGGAAATAATGCATAGTATAAGTGCTTCAGTGTTTTAGTCATACCATAATCCATCAGAAGTGACTGAAGTACCTTCGTCACATGTCCACTCGGTGACGGCTGTTCCCCTTCACGGCGTTGTTCTTACGAGCTTATGGCATAAATGGCTTTCGCTTACCAGCGTGCACACTACTTCATAGTACGCGTATTGTTAACCGTTCTCCGAAAAGGGACACCTTTGGTTTGCGGTGTTTTCAATCCAAAGCTTAGCTACCGGTTCGGTCGTATTACAAGTTCGATAACTTCAGGAGATATGCGATGCGGGGTTGGCGCATTTCACTTGTTTCTGTGAAGTTTTTGTTCCAAACCCTTCGGCCAACTCTAGAGCAGTTATATGTCATTAACGAATCTTGTCAGGAGCGCAACAAATGTGATCCGTAGCAAGCGCTGCTTACGTTGGCTGCTACATAAGCTGACACAGAAAGTTTTAGGATAGGCATTTTCTGTTTTGGCTTCAAAAGCAAGCGCCTATAGCTGCCACTTTCAGAGCACACAAAAGAAAATCAGCAGTGGCCGACAGTATCCAAGCTCTGCTAGGAAATAATTCGTGCTCGCCCTACAGCTTTTATTGTATTCCATAACGAGTGCTACACGCGACGCCACGAACTTTTTTTTACTGATAATACATCGAGTGTGATCGTTCGATCCCGGACTGTGCATAAATCCCCACCTTGCTGATGCCATGTCAACATAAGGATGCCTCTGGTATTGCTTACAGGGGTGACGGAATCGCTAAACAACTGCAAGAGCAGGATAGGGTTACTGGTTACACTTCGTGATTTCAGCAATATTAGACGCATTGAAAAGCTGATGCACCGTTTACTACCCATTAGTTTCAACACAGCGAGCATGGACGAGTTCTCCTCGAATGAGGCAACTATCGCATCCAGATTGTAGATTTTTTGAAGTGTGCAAGTAGATCCTCGGACGTGCGTATACCAGGGCTATTATGAGCATGGTCAGATGGTGATGACGTATGGTGAAGCACGCAGAGAGTTCAGGTGCGCCAAAATAAAACTTTCCAATACTGTCATCACCGCTCGAAGCTAAAGCGTCATCACCCTGAGATTTTTACCAGTACGAATGCGTTTCTAAACGCGTGGCCATGTGTTATAAGTGCTTTGTTGCCTTACCGACAGACTGCAGAATGTGTTTCGCTATGCTGGGAATCCGTCTGCATTCGTAGCGAGATTAGATGCCACCGAACAGCATCATAAGGCATCTCCAGAAGTGATTTCACTGAAATACCAACTTTTGTGACAATATTTGTGAAGTGCCCCAACTTAAACGCTCGAAAGTAGACCATGCGACTCACGCAAGAGTCGAAGTCCGTTTTCTGTTGTGGCTGTCTATCTCGCTACTTCCGCTTAAAGGTACATAAACCTGTTTATACGTAATGCTCGAGGCAGAGCATGGGTTCTGACTTTCCTTAGGTGTCCTGAGCACGTTATTGTTGAAACCGGCATGTTTAATTAAAGGGCACCCAGATAATTGTGTGCACTAAGTTTAATGTACGCTTGATATATTGATTTTATTGGTAGAAGATAACAGAAGCAATCGCCTCGTCACTGAAATGAACTAGAGGACGCGACACCCATTGTGAAAATTGTTTCGAGTCTCTCAACGGCGCTTTCGTGCATCCCGTGTCCAGGTTGGGCCATCTACTGCTGGCGCTGCAACTCGGCCTACGACCCCAACTGCGCCGACCCATTCAACAACATCACCTCGGACCTTGTAAACTGCGACATGCGTGTCAAGGACCACCTCCCTCCGGGATCCCGAGCACAAGTCTGCCGAAAGATCGTCCAAAAAGGTGAGCGCCGAGCGAACCTACGGAGAGAATGTTGCCAGAGGCGGATTGAAAATATATTCCGAGTCTAGGCATGCTTTTTAAAAGGCTTGGAGCTGCCCTTACTTTTCAGATAAGGTCATCGGGCGTTAGGATTTGGGGGAGGGAGGGGGCACGTAGGCCTGCTGCTCGCATTCCCACACGGCATATAACCATTCAATGCCCAGCATTCGGTTCCGTTTGTTGTGAGAATTTTAAGGTGAAAGCCTTTAACGGCTCATGCTGTCGTCCTTTAACAAAGCGTGACACACGCGTTTAACTCGGGAACTAAAGTAGATAGAATAAAACAAACGGTTGCTTCAGATAGAGGAGGAAAAAATGAACCTAGGAGCCAAGTTTGATGACTGTAGGTTAATTAGTTAATTAATTTTAGAAAAAATGTCGAAATTGCGTCGAAATAGCGCGGACGTCGATATAGCCACGGGAACGGTGTGACGTCACATCCACCGGTAGTCGTCACGGCATAGTGAAAATTGTCACAGAATGGCCAGAAAAACGTCAGATTTGTGCCAAATTAAGCGTAATTAACACTTAGGATCCCCGAAAGATGTACAATTTGGGTATCGATATAGCTACGGGAGCGGTGTGACGTCACATCCACCGGAAGTCGTCACGGCATAGTGTCTTCGGCTTTCGCCTCTCAACACTTTAGTTGCCACGCAATTTTTTAGGAAATAAGCGTGTCTGAAATGATCATATCGCCGGCATGACCATAGTGGTACAGCCGTCCAACCTGTCTAGAGCGTCCGGCGTGCTCGATTTTTATTTTTGACAGCAGGCGCTCCCTGGCGGCCCCTATATAGCGTTTAAAGGCATGATGAGTTAAACCCGATCACGTCAATGTGTATGCACGATACGGTCTTTTTTTCGCGCCGTAAGCCACTCGTAAAGACGCCAGTATAATCCTGGTTGCGTCGCTCGAACGCTCTAGACAGGTCTGGGGACGAATGTACGTACAAGGCAGTAGGTGTAAACTTCTTAAGTTTGGCGTCTCATATTGCGTTCCAATCGCAGACTCAGTGAACTGCGAGACGCATTGGTGAAGAAAAGTAATCTTCTGTGAAGTGCAGTCACACGTTGCGCTGTTTTTCGTCAGTTTTTACGGGTTCGACTACGCTAAGTTTTTTGTTTTGAATGCGAAAAACCTCGCATGCTTAAGTTAAAAGCTGTTTAATTATCACTCCGCGACAAGAAATAGTCAGCACGTACAACACTTTTATTCTTTCCAGTTTTTCTTACGTATACGGTATTCGAATTTTCACCGTGTTCGTTGTCTTATTTTGTCGAGGGTTCGACGCGGCGGCCTGAGACTGTATTTATGTACGAGTGGTGATGTGAGCCCGCAGTGTTCTGTTGCAAATTCTGCTCGTCGAGAGGTACACTGGACCTGGAAGTACAATGTAGAGGTTGTTGCCCAAAATAGTATGGCGCTGACCTTTCGAAGCTCTTCGTTGTCTGAAGCATGTGACGCAGCGTAGACGTGGTGGCAGGGTGCTGATGTGGTTTAGGAAAACATGAGTACGAGCTTTTCTGCTAGCTGTGGCTAACAAGAGCTTATAGATAAACAACGTGAGCCAAACATTTCGGCCCAGAAGAGCCGAGCACCAAGCCGGGAAAATTCTTGTACCCACTAGAAATCCGGTGTCTAACCGGAGGCACCGGGGATTGAAGCCAGCGCCTCCCAAATCCGAGGCGGGTGCTCTACCACAATGCCACCGAAGCGGTGGCTTCGGGGGCATTTTTTGTTTTATGCTGGCGCATTTTATTCACTACACAATACACAGCATATTCAGTGAACCATTGAAAGTGGAGCAGTAAGTCTGCTTTGTTGGGGGCTGCAACAACCTGTATTAACAGATGTAGCTGCAATGAGTTGCAGTTTCTGCAGTGTCCTAGTTTATATGCTCATGTAAGCTAAAACCGATATATCTGCTCACATAATAGAATACACCAAATTCCAAAAAGCGTTTGTTATGTCAGACCAAGTTGTGTACCTCCAATGACTATCATACCGCGCTTTCACTCAAAGACGACTCATAAATACGGGTTAAAAAACAATGTTTCAGGTGAATGGGACAATTTACAACACATTTATTCACAGGCAGAATATTATCCCAGGCGCCCAACCAATGGCAGTAATGTAGGTTAACGAAATGAGAGTATAGTGCTGCTTTGGAATACCTTAACAGCTTTTTTGCAACAGGTTCCGAAAAAATGCTTAAAAAATGAACAAAACCAAAAGTGCAGCAACATAGCAAGCAAATATCACTTAGAAACTGGCGTTACAAGAACCATGCTTGGAGAAGGCGCCTCTACATGCAAAATAACACCATACATATATCAACATAGAGCAGAGTGCCTTTTCATTTAAAAACCTAAACGAGCAAGGAGGAACTGATGTGCGCAACTACCTGGAAGCCCACAAAAAGAGCGGCTTGCCAGTACAATAGCATTAGACAACACAGTGAATATAAACTGACTAAAATTGTCCTGTACATCCCACACACCTAGCCAGTCAACGCCTAGCATTATGCATCATGGTTCTTCAAACCTTTACATATAGTGCACCGCATCAAAATGGTGTTCAATGGAAGAGTTTTTTTCCCGTTGGAATGATTTGTGAGGTAATGATGCTACCTGGACAACCTACGGACCAGAATCCGGAGGAGTTTGAAGCAACAAGAAAGCTTACAGACCTCAACAAAAATGATGGTGGAATCCTGTTTCGAGCTGCCTTCAGATGGGCGTGAACTTGTCCCCCGACGGTGCTTCGATATCTCCGCTGGACCGAACAAGGTTGGCGGCACCTGTGGCACGTCCTCTCATTTCATCAGCGCTGGCTTTGCGACCCATGGCCATGACTCTATAAATGCATCCAGCAAAAACACCCAGCTACCACCAAAGAAAGCAGTGAGGCCATGGCACAGTGCCACAGGCAAGCAGTTGTCTATAGACCAACACGGTGCATATAAACAAACGGAGACTTCGCGGCAGCCGGACTCGCCTGAGGGTGAAAAGTAGGCTTAGCTCCTATATGGATGCATGGAAGCAAACGTCTTCAAAGCAGTTTTCTAAATTCACGTTGCACCTATGATGGCGTCTCTTTGTGAATAACAACCGAGTTCAACGAAGCTTCTCGTGCATTGTGAGATTTCGGCCGTGCACGCTACATTCCCTCGCAAATGCTGTCGTTCAAGCAATAACAAAGTTTACATTGAAGACAGCCCTCAAACAGCACGATGAACGAATTAAGCCCTGCAGCAGACGACGAACACCGTGATTAGACACATAGGTGCCGCTGGTGGACGCGCCTACGAAAGCAGTAGAGGAATACCTGCATAAGCAGTAGAGGAGGCAGCCGCTGCCGTAGTCAAGTTCGTACGGCAACGACACCCGGTATGCTCAGGTCGTGTATTCGTGTCAAATTATCTCCTATCTAAGATGATTGCTTGATTCTTTTTCCTCTCCATTGAAAAGAAAAATAACGGAAATATTTTCCGACGCTTTTCTTGGTTTAAAAAGCAGTTTGCTACTTACGTACGTATCGTAAGCAGCCCCTCATTTCCCTTGTTCTTTTCTGCCCACCCCACGCAAAGCTTTGCGCACAGCGTGCATAGATAACAAGGTGACGTGAATGGTGCTAGTGCATGTTGTGCAACAGATAATTAAGAAAAAAATAAATCGGATTACAGCGTTGCTTCGCTAATGGCGCCGGTGACTTCATTTTCAGGATTACCCGCGCCGTTGTGGACTGAAAGGGGGGGGGGGGGGGGGGAGATGTCAAGCGGGGGAAGATTGCAGTAAAGCGTGCGTTTACGGCCCTGCGTGGCTCCGGTCAACGCTGCGCTTCGCAGTGCAGGCCCAGGAGGCCAATGATTGACCTGCTTCCTCACCGTGTCGGCGCGCGTTCGCTCAACGGAAGCAGAAAATCGCTCGCAGTCCGCGCTGCTGCCCAACGCGTGCGCCCTGCAGTGGTGTCTTTCGCGTGCTGTTACCTAAGCGGGGCGCGTACCCTGGTCGCTGGAAAGTGTCGGCCGTTAACTTAGTTCTGTAGCTGGTTCGGAAGTAACCCTAGTTTAGCTTCACCGCACCAACACCCTTTCTGCGGAAAAGCCAACCTTTGACAAGATGGTGGAGCGCAGTTTTGCAACGGACTAGCAAGAAGCAGTCCCTGTGGTGATATCCGAAGGGCGAGTTTATAGTGTTTGCTTATACCGAGTGGCGTGAACAGACCTCTGAACGATGAGTGAACATGTTAGAGGGAAAAATAAAAAAATAAGTGCTAAATGCAAGTGTAGAACTTTAGAGAGCGACATTACCGTATACGTTGGTTCGTGCTGGATGTAAATCTAGCGACGCTTAGTGCCAGAACATGAGCCGCTGTTCTTGTCTTCATTTGTCAGCGAACAGTCCTCAAGTCACAAAATTGGTGTTTTTGAGCCATCGCTCTTGAACAAATTTTTCAGATAAATTAACTTTTGCTAGACTTACTGACTGAAACAGAATTGCATCCAATACAAACGAGTTTAAGTTAAACAAATATCAATACACTGTAACGTTCTGATTAGAGTACGTCTTAATAAGCAATTAAGTTCTGCTTCGGGGGTCAGAATGCATCATTCCGCAGAAATGCAGAAAATTTTGCCTGGGAAACTGCTCTGAACATTTAGAAGGCGCAGTGAATACTGTGAATAGCACTGTGAGTAGCAACTGCGAGAGCACGGTGCCCTGAGAAGACTGTGCAATATATGGATTGAAAGATGAGATGTGCGCAATATTACGTACTTCTAAACAGATAGTGACTTTACACACTCAGAAAGGTGTGCAGGGCGAGTGTGTTTTGGAAAATAATGAGGAGATAATTTCCTCTTGAGGGCCGGTCATGTGTCTGGAGAGGCTGAAAGCGTTTGCAGTCCACCGAGCGCCTGTACTACACCAGGTGCACGCGAAAAAAAATAACAGACAGGCACGCCTAGTTTAAGGCCATGACAATATTATGTACCAAAGTTAAGTAAAAAAAGACTGCATTTGATCAGCAGTACTAAGCACACAAAAAGAAGTGTGAGTTTTTCAGTATTGTGGATGAAACGCCTTCATGGTTCATTTGAATCCTTTATAAGTATATGCTTCTCTTCTTCAAAATAATGGGTAGCGTAGTCGTTTAAGTTCGATAAACTTTCACTCTGAGTCCCTTAAAGTACTTTAAAGTGGTATGGTACTGTCCGTATAGGTAAGCATCGGACGCGGACGCGTACAGTTACTGATGTTATCTTGCCTAGTTTGATGTAGGTTGCAATGGCTAAGCGGTAAAGAAAAAAAAACGCTTGGTGTGAGTCCTCTTGGACGTCCTGTGTTTGTGTATTTCTTCATGTGCTTTCTTTTTTTACCCTGAAATTCGCTTTTTCATTTCTTCGCCTGGCGAGCTGTTTGTTCTTCGCGTATACATTCTTTTCCAGGATCGCTTGCTGTCCAGTGCCTCACGTTTACTCGCATGTCTAAGCGCGCCCTTTCCTTGCGCGCATCTCGCAGTGTACAGCGACTTCCGCACGGTGCGCGACTGCGGCTGGCTCAAGGACGAAAAGGAGGGCACCGACTGCATGCGCCGGGCCGGCACCTTCAGCGTGCTCATGAAGTACTGCAGCTGCGACAAGGACGGCTGCAACGGGGCCCGCCGGTCCTCGGCCTCCTCCCTGCTCATGGTGGCGCCGCCGTTGCTGCTGCTGCGCCTCTTCAAGTAAACCGCCACCACATCACCTGCAAACACACACCGTCTTCGCTACGGGACTGCCATATGCGTGCGCCGCCTACGACGACCACCAGACCGCTGCGTGGCGTGCCAGAGCAGCGCGTGCTGTGGCATGCCATGAGCCGGTGTGGCGCGGCGTGTCGGAGCGAGGACACAGTCGCACGATCTCGAGAGTAGGCAACGCCGCATCGCAAGCGTGCTGTTCTTCCCCACTGGATCCAACTCTGACGGGCGCCTCGATGCTGCACTGGGCACGGGGGCACTCTCTCGGCGCGCTTAGAGCGCGCACGACTCGCAACATGGGGCCCTTCAACTTGGCTGGGCCGCACATGGTCAAAAGGCGGCGCGGCCTCTCGAGAGTTTCCCCGCTTGGCGTTAAATAGTGCGACCAGGGCGGACGGCCCGTTGTGCATGCGAACAGGCGCGGCGGCCATCTATAGTTGTGGGAGACTGTGTGCGTACGTTAAGCGGCTTGTCGTTTTGGGCGCAAGTGTTCAGCCTGCATGTGTTCTTGTTCTTGGACGGTTTTCTTCTGTTCTTAACTGCTTTTATTGACGCTGTATCTCACTCCGCGACAGCATGCAGACAAGCAAGAAGAAATCTGAGCAGCAACGAACTAGCCCTTAGCACTTCTACGAGTAAGCTGATGTATGGCTGTGAAGCACCTTGAGAAAGGTTTTAGGGCGCACTGCATAGTGTAGAGGACGCGGTGTGAACGGGGAGCAGGACTTAGCCACATTGTCGCCGCGTAAGCCTCAGTGTAGACCACAGAGGTTCGTTTGAATGCCGATGCGTTGTATGGCGACCGGACAAAAAGTATGTTGCGTTGTATGACAAGCTGTCAGCGTGTTGCCTAGTTTCCAACATGGCGCACGCAGTGTGGGCGCCACGAAGAAACGAATGTTCATCGGAGGGCAATGGTGCTGCAGTTATCCGGGCAGCATTACTTCTCGGCAGTGCTGCCTGGATGGCGAGTTCTGCAGTTAGACGGCCTCCGCTCCTTCTACACTCATTTTTCTTCTCTCGCCGAACGAACGCCCCGACACTTATCTCCCTCAGCCTCTATATAACACCCTTCAGACCAAGCCGCAAGGCTTAAGGTCTTAGCAGGTCTGAAGAAAAGCGTGGAGTCTGTCCTTCCTTACCGTGAAAGATCCATCACTGTTTGGGTTCCACTTGAGGCTTCGGGGCCAGGTTTGGGTCTCACGGTCGGGTCTGTCCTGATGAAGGGAACAATTTTGCCTGCAAACTGCCGTTCTGTTTCTCCTCTGGTGCTCCCTGTGCCGGACGATGAATCTCACAGGTGTTCGAATCACATTCGAATGGTGCGATATTCGTTCCCCGAATACTCGTTGTGCGATTGCCCAGGTATCCGAAGACGAAACAAACGAATCGTTGCAAACGAAAGGGGCAATGCTGGAGGAGAGAGAGAGAAAAAAGATGAGAGTCAGAAATCTGCGGAGCTTCAGCTTCCTCAGCTGGCGCGGTGCAACCTTCAAGAGAGCAGTAGGCTGGCGAACCTCTTCTATATGTAAGTGTCACCTGTTAATGAGATGGTCGCGGCAGTCGCTGCGGGGGCACTTGCTACGCAAGTGCAGAATTGAGTTCTTTCAGATGAGTTCACTATGCATACTTACAGAGGTACGTGCTGGTGTTGTCTTTCTGTACGCCCTCTAGTGAGCGCGGAAGCTTTCATGCCGCGTCTGGGCGCATTCATCCTGTCAAGCCCCGTCGCCGCCGCACACTGCGGCACTGTTGCTGCGAAGTATCCCTAATGCATGCAGCATGCTTGCACGCTACCGCTTAGCTGTCGCGGTTGGCTGTTTCAAATCTTGGTTCATGAATGCTTAGCAAAGGCTTACGGCTAACAGCGATGCTGCGCGGTAATCGGAATTTCCATCGGCATGGGAGTATCCTTCGCTGTGGACGTAATCGCTGAGAGCATTATTGGACGTAATATCGGTAGCATCCGTAAGGTTCCAGCCTCTTTCAAAGTTTTGCGAACACTAAGAATGCTGTAGGAAGACAAGCTGATTCGACTTGCTCCGCTAAAGGCGCTCGAGCTTGCCGTGATGACGGAAAAGAAGCATTCGCAGTGCAAAACTTGAAGCTGGCTTCTCGTCGGTGACCTCAGGGCGCAGTTACAAATCGATGTGCATTGTGTTCGTGGGCTCGAATGGTAAGTTGTTCAGAAATGCGTGCAGAGTAGCTTTATCCACTTGTAGGTGAGAAAAGCCGAAGCTCACTCCTCCGGGCACTCAAAACTCCGCTAACTGGTGAGAAAAGTGCACAGGAGACGCAGGCTGCCTCCTTTAATTCCGAGCCCCATCACAGTTGGGGCGACACTTGCGGCCGAGGTGTGGTGGGCCGGTATAGGAGTCAAAGTTGTTCTCAGTCTTCACGGCGTTCAGCAGGCTGGGACCTTCGGAACTTACATTTCCCGCGCGGGAGCCGAGAATGCGTCGGTACTGCTCGGAGCCGCCGCTACTCTGCTTGTATATAGTGTGCATAGCTTGTGGAAGTTTTGTTTTCTCAGTGTTCATAGAACGCAGCTCGTTCCTGTGTGGCAACGCAGCTCATTGTAGGTTGACGTTCAGGGAGCGCACGTCAGCCGTGTTAACGCCGCCATTGTTTTCGCCGTCTTTGTTGCGAGGCCCGCGCACGGTGTGCCCGCGCCAGCTTCCACACATGCTCACATCGCGCTATAGTGCGGCTTCAATCATGTTTCTGCAAGCACAATGACATACACCTCGCGTCGTGTAGATGGCGCCACTCGCGGCGTCCTCCTACAAGGAGCCGGGAACTTTGACCCTGTGTTTGCGCGGGCGTGTATAGCATGCGTGTCCTTAGTGCGTTTTGTTTATTGCTGCTGCTCCAATCAACCTCCAGTCAGAGGAGACAAAGTGCACGAGCGTTTTTTTTTTTTTTCATGTCGTTTTAACAATGACTGCTCTGTGTTCTGTTTTGCGGAGGAAGCGCTCAGTTGCCGACGTTGTGCTGTAAAGACTTAGGAAACACGTAAGTGTGCCATGTGCTGAAAACATTACGGCCTTGTACATGTGTTTCTATGTTCACCGAGAGTTCTTCGGTGGCGTGTATCAATGCGTTGCTCATTTTTTCTGTAACGCGTCGTCGATTATAGGACCAAACTAATGTAATCTTTTGGTGAGGACAAGTTTCGCCATTCTTGTTCTGTGCACTGTGAGGACGGAAGCGTGTACGAGTCCCATCGTTCTGCTTGACTGACAAGGATCTGAAACTTCTGCGTCTTATTGAATGAGAAAAAAAAATGACGTGTTCTTATGTGTCGTCTTTTGAATCTTGTTGTATGCTAGTGACAGTATTCTTTCACGGAGTAACTGCATTCAAGGGGTTATCGTTTCACTATCACTTGGTGACCGGGGTATGTCCGTTGCGTTTATCGACTTTCATTTCGTGTGAGTCTCACTTCCTATTTTTTTTCTTTGTATTGTGCGTACACGGTCCCGTGTTATGTTGTGTCGACCATTACACGCGCACAAACACACCGTCTTCACAAGCATTGTTTCATTGAAAGCGTAATGCGCCTAAAGGAAGCGCGATAGGATGTGACAGGCTACACACTGTGCATGACTATACTAGGTTCATTCGGGCATAAAGGATATAGCGCATTTGCTAGCAATTTATTTTGTGCGACAAGACCACCGTATGAGATTTCTATGGCCGCATCGTACTGCTAAATAATCGCGGGCGTAGTGCGGCACCTAAAAGTAAAAAAAAAAAAAATCAAGCTTAGTTGGTTATTTGTTCAGGATCTTTACAGAAGCACAGGCCAGAAGCGTTAAAGGTGCCTGGGTTTTCACGCGATTCACTGTACCGCGTTCGCAGCGTGCAACCGTGCGCGCAGCCGTGCGCGTCCTAGCTCAAATAGGTTGCGAGCACGCCGCTTTGATGGCCCGCGAGAATGTCATGAAAAAGCGACTCTGCAGGTCATTACACACTGCGCTTTCTCTTAACAGGACGCATTGGTGAGTACACAACGCTTATCGCGTACTGATACACACTTATTGCACATTACCGAGAAAAAACAAAAACATGAGGCCGAAGCTGCAAATGACACTAATTAATTTATTTTTTTTGTTGCCTTTCGTGCGACATTTTGGGTCCTATGCAGGTATTTTCATAATCGCGTCGGTTCGTGCGCTGTGTGCGTGTCACGGACTGGAGAGGCGTGGGACAAACTGTGCAATAGCTACCGCGGTGATGCCTATGCGCTCCGCATCGCGTTCTCCCTTAAAGGTAGAAAGCGAACACGTGACCGACGAGCGGGCGAAAAAAAAAGAAGTAAAACAAAGAGGCGCGACAGTAAGGAAAGACTAGTTGAGTTAATCCACTAATAGGTTTGTTTGGATGCGCCTTTCATAGCGTACACTACTGTAAAGCTTCTTGCGCAGAGCGAAAGCTAGGGGAAAAAAAAAATGTGGAACGCTCGAGATGCATCGGTTGTGACGTGCTTGTACACCTTACTCCGTTACGCCCGGCCGCTGATGCGCACCGTGCTACGGAAGGACCAGCTTTGCTAACAACCGCGGCACGAGTCCTGGAGCAACAAACGAGCAAGTGCACACTGTTCTCGTTTAAAAGAGGTGAATATCCTGGCGCGATAACAACGTTGCGCCAAGTTGTCTCTCAACAGCGTTCAAGTTTGACGTCTTTATCATTTTTTTTTCTTCTTCTCTGTAAGCGAGAAAACGTTGCGAAAAGTTTCCCAAACCGTGAAATTCGGTCGACGATTTTGTACGGCAAAAAGAATTCCAGTTAAGTATGGAAGACGTCAAATTCTTGAACAAAGAGACCGAGACACGTAATAATCCTACCTAATCACTGCCCAGCTATCTTCGCGCGCTGACCCAAGTAAGGCAGGGTCTGTAGCCATGATAAAGCGACTATGAGCACCTAGCAATATCCGCCGCACCGTGCTTTCGTCAGCTGCTTCACTAAAAGAGAATATTTATAGTCCATGCGTGTGGCTAAACGCGACAGTCCTGAAATTGTTTAGTTTCCGCTTAGTTTTCTCGCATAGTGTGCCATTACGAATGTCGCGTCTCAACGTCTTCGTGGCTGTTTCGTCGCACCAAATGAGCGTGTAGTCTGCTAGTGCAAGTTTAGGAAGTCATCTCGAATAGAAAAGCAGGATATTATTTTTTTCCTCTCGCGGCATGAGTGTGAAGAGCCAAGACGAAAGAAAAAGGAGCTGTCTGCAAAGTGTATTTGTGTTAGCTTACCGCGTTTAAACGCAGCCCATGTGCTCTGAATCACCGAGCGTGTAGAATGCCAGCTTGCTGTAGCTATTTTTTTTTTAGTAGTTTGTCAAGAGTGGATGCGTCTACACTGTTTCTTTCCTTAGTTATTTCTTTGACTGGATCGAAGCAATTCCAAATTATCTATTCTGCTTAGCTTCAGCATTTCGAACTAGTATCGAGGCACAGGGTAGATAACCACGTACGGTCACCTCTGGACGCAGAAATATTGGCACTATTAGTTATAAATGTGAGGATTAGGCTGATGGTCGTGTTGTTTGCACTGAGCGTAGTCTTGGGTACGAAAAGAATATTATTGTCGAACGTACTCTGCGGTGCACAGAAAAGTGGTAAAAAAAAAATAGAAACACACAGAGGCAGAAGACATACCTGGTCGGCGTTAAAGCAAACCTGCTAGGCGTAATTTAGTGCGTAGTCGGGTCATTTCGACTAACAGAAAACCAACACTTCGCTTTCCCACAAATGCGACAGGGTTATATTTGCTTTCGCAGCTCTTTCGTTTTCTTTTTTTTTTTTTTCACCTTCTCTGAATCCGCTACGCTGGAAGGGCTACGCGTGTGCGCTCTTCAACAATGCAGTGTGTTCACAGAACGAAACTGGTGGCATTTAAAAAAAAGTGTAAAAAAAAGTACAAAAAATGAATGCTTCATTCCGTCCCAAAGTGAACTGCATACTCTGATCTCTGCGCCTGAGGTTTAAGTGCGTTGATGGCCTATCAGGACCAAACACTAAGCTTTTTTGTTACGATGCGCTATGTCGCTGACACGCTCACGCAAAGTTACCTGCTGGTATTGAGTTTTGTTTTTTTTTTCCCTTGAGACACGCGCGAAGAAAAAAAAGAGATGAAATGTCTTCCCGGCGCTTCCGACCATCACTGATCACACCCCTATTTTTCTGTGCACGGCTTAAGTGACCCTAGCGGCGAAAATTTCTCCGAAGGCTGCGAATTTAGCTTGAAATAAAGGCTCGGTCGATTGCATTTTGCACACCGCGACGTTTTGAATGGTGAGACGAGTTACCAAAGTACAGTAGAGTTCGGCAATTGTGTTGATAGGAATCGGAATACGGTCGCGAGGGACGTCTTTGCTCTATGCGTGCGGATTCACCTGCCACCAGGTCTTTCTGTTGTTTTTTTTTCGCATATAAATCGCAAGCTGTGCCGCTTTAAAAATTCAACTAAAACAGAGCACAGGCTAATACACTGTGAGGTGCGGTGATTTCGTTTGTCAACATTCAGGCCTATCGTGGAAGGAAGTGCATTCGTACGGTGTACGGATTTCTGGTATTAAAAAATATAGCAAGTTGACGCTCACAGAACGCGGTGGAAGTCCAGCGAGTAAAACAAGTTATGCTTTATTTTACGGAAATATTCTGGATAGTTCTACATTCGTGAGCCTCGCCAACTCGTCGTGGTCTGAAACCAAACGTCAGCAGGCATATGTCTCAGTCATTTGGTCACACTTGCCTGGGGATGAATGTTATCTGTGCATTGTGAATTTGACCATGTCAGCGCAGTCTAGCTGTTGTTATAATCGTTACTGTATCGAAGAAGTGGGGAAACGCGGCACACCGAGTGCTGATAAAAGTGCGTATCGGTACGCGCACCGAACGGACCAGGTATACGCGCAGTAGCAGTATCGAAGCTTGTCGCTTTTGTCAGTGTCTCTTAATTTGAACATTCGTATGCTTCTTTTCTGCTTCCGCTGTTCATTACACAAGAGGACGCAACAACAACAAAAAAGAAACACAAGTATAACGAAAAGCGCCGATTTCAAAGAATAGAATAACCAGAAGCAAAGGGTGGTACTATTTTTTTTTTGCTCATTTTTTGCCGCCGGAATGTCCTCACGGTACGCCACTCTCTTGTGTTTTCTGAGCGAATTCTCTGTGTGCTTATGAGGCTAGCAAAAAAAAAAAAAGCGCCACAAGTGCACAGCAATGTACCGCAATTTATGCTATCGACTTGTGTTCTGATGGTGTAATAAAAATGTCATACAACAGCTTTTCGGCTACTTTATTTCGAGTGTTTGGTGGTAAGTACTCGCGTGTGCCCTGAGAACTGCTCGCATTTTGTTGCTGTGTAATAATAAACGCTTCTGGCTCTTTAATTGTCGCAAGCCAAGGGAGCACGACTAAGAAACTTGTAGTTTTGATGGATGGGTTCGTCACGTCCTCTGCTTTCCACGAGGGTATTCGACACACGTTGACGATACTGTAGGAACGTCAGCCACAGTAAGATCGTCAGAGAAAGCCAGCCACTTGATTAAAGAAAAAAAAAAGATGTTTTCCTTTGAGATATTTGCAGTTCGCCTAGCCAACGCGACCTGTGGCGACTTCCATTTTCTTGGCGTCTTCCATGCGTAGAAGGACGTCAATAATTTTGCCTTCAGTTTGTAATTGCCCTTAGATTAAGCGTAATCCAGTATAGTGCAGAGGAATCGGAACAGAATACTGAAAGACGACGTCTGCTTTTAAGTTCTAGAGCTGACGCTAGCGACCATTTCGCTATTGCTTCTTTAGTTCATCGTTCTTTTAAAACAAAATGTGCCGGGTCTCTTTGGGTGGCAGTAACTGAAGGTCTAAGGACTAAAAACACTAAGCCCTAGGTAAAACGTTGCATCCAGAGTCTCACGCACGTACCATCACAAATGGTCCGCTGGTTTACATCGAATAGGTCACGCAGACTTAGTCCTCTGGCGAGTAATGAGAGGAACCAACATGTTCGCCCGGTACAGCTTATAGAATATGGCCCCTCTGCTCCCTCAGCGGCGGCTAGAATTCGTTGGTGGTCCTTGCCGAGAGCAGAATAGACTGACAGCGCCATCTAGTTGCGGCACACTAAGACTACTCAGCTCGGACGTGAGGGGCACGGACGCCGACAACGCGAATTTCGCGAACTATGCTCGATGCATCTGTCGGTGTAAAATGAGTTTTTTTGTGAATCGCGTATAATAAAGCGCTGCTACTCTTAGAGCAGACGTGCGCGGAATCCCTGTGCACTTAGCGCGTACAGAGATTCAGAAAGTTACGCTTAGTTGCAATGCGCTGCTAGCAATGTGAGTTGTGCGCTACGTTGGCTTTGCGTGTGGCCATGTGTGGTCGCATTCACGCTCTTTCATACCGAAAGGAGTTTTTTACACCGCCGGGAATTTTTCATAGAAGAGCACACTGAGCAGCTATTGGAGTAAAAATTTATATAATCCTGACGGGCCAAAGCGGAGAATATTTGCTCCAAAGCACTTGTGCAATGAAAAAAAAAATTATTTGTGCATACGTAAGCACCTATTGTTTGCTGCTTCTGTCGTTCACGCTTGTATAACCTCGGAAACGTTCTGTACTATTTTTTAACTCGCGGAGACGGCTGGAAGTCGAGCGAAATACCTCGCTAAAGTGTGCACTTTTCTGCAGTATGAAAATTCTGAACTCCTGGCAATTAGCCATTTCCAACTCAAGCGTTGCAAAGGCGTAATAATAACAAAGATACATATTTATTGAGAAGAGTAGTATTCCAGTAAAATTACAATCCAGCAAAATTGGGCGATTTATGAACGTCTTAAAACGATAAAACCACGCATATATACTCAAGCGCACACATGAAATCAATACCAAAATTCCAAATCATTTCATCATCTGCTGATGAAGCGGTATGCCCGTAAGAATGTTATGTGGTTTCGATGGAAAGCCCAGGTTTTGCGGTGAGGGATCTTTATCGGGCCTCCTGCCTCTGTCAGCTAGCTCTTTGTCTTCGTTTCTTTTTTTTTTTTTTGAGAAATTTGTTCGGAAGTGCGGTTTGTCAGGTTCTCAGAAAATCTAATCATTTTTTAAGGCACAGAAGAAATAGTACTCGATGCAGACTGCATCGTGCGTGACACGTAAGGCATTTGAGGATTGTAAGTACATGTAGAATGCGGCAAACCATCACTTGGGAAAAAAATAACTGGGAAGTGTCTTGAGTGAAATCCTGGTCTAACACTTACATTCGTTCGAGCAAGTACGCGCTGCGACCTGTGAAACACGACCGAACCTTTTGCGGACAGGTCGACTTAACGCTGGTCTGTGTCTGGGCCGTGGCTATGACTGCGCTGATGCGAAGCGCCGCCCTCTCACAAACCGAAAGTGTCTTGCGGGCACACGTTTCCGGTGGGGCCTTTGCCGGTGAGTCTCAGGAACACCTTCGGCCGCTGGTTAAGTGCGGTGCCGACAACGACTGACGCGCGGTGCGCTGCCGGATCTTCTGCCAGCGACGACAAAGGTAAATCGGAAGCATACCTCGCAGAGCTCGGCGCATACTTCACAGTAGACACAGAAGACAGCGGCGTGCGCCCTGTCTCCGAACGGCGGACTGCCATACCAGGGCAGTGTCACTGCTCACACGCGCAACCACCAAGCCCCGCAGCTGTACAGGTACGTACAAGCAGGGTGAAAGGGAAGATTTAAACTCGCTCCCAAAGGGAACATTTACTCCTGCAGCGCCATAGAGTTTCTTACTATTACCTAGAGGGAAAGCTGGCGGCGCTCGCATACCTCGGAAGCATACCTCGCAGAGCTGGGCGCATACTTCACAGTAGACACAGAAGACAGCGGCGTGCGCCCTGTCTCCGAACGGCGGACTGCCATACCAGGGCAGTGTCACTGCTCACACGCGCAACCACCAAGCCCCGCAGCTGTACAGGTACAGCCTTTGTCAAAAGTTTGGAGCCCAGGGGGTTTGCTTCTGAGCCTCACTGTGTGGTTCGTGGTGCATCTCCAGAGCTCCAAATTTCCTCTGGGTAAGAAGATTTCTGGTTCTGCCTCCTCCAATGGGTAGGACTTCCCAGAATGCTTCAGGAGTCCCACTCCAAGGCTAAGAAGTAAACCCCCTGGGCTCTAAACTTTTGACAAAGACTGTACGTACAAGCAGGGTGAAAGGGAAGATTTAAACTCGCTCCCAAAGGGAACATTTACTCCTGCAGCGCCATAGAGTTTCTTACTATTACCTAGAGGGAAAGCTGGCGGCGCTGCACTTCAGCCACCATGGACGCCCAAAGCATCATGGGGCGGTGAGCTACTTGTTGCGGTACAGTCGTAATTTTTTGGGAACATGGAGTGGCACTACTAAGATGTTTCATTCCGAAAACGCTGTTCGTGTGTGCGGTGTGTGCGCAGACGACTTTCGCGCGAACGCAGTGGGCAAAACCCATAGTAGTGAAAACGCGACGACACACGACGCCAATAAAAGGTTTCACTTTTCCGAAATGCCATTAAAAAACCTCTTAAAATATCTAAGCAACAACATCTTTTTTGAAAACATATTTACTTTTAAAAGTTCGCCTGTTAATTATGAAATATTAGTTTTTATAGTGTTCACTACTTGGCCAATAGGAGAGCGAGTCGTCTCTTATTTTGGGAAAACTTTGCACTTAAATGCTTTTATGCTCGTTTGTTGCAATCATTAGACAAGATATTGAATGTTAGGACGTTTGTAGTTATCAAACAGCTTTATTTTTCTATTATTTTTTGGCCAAAAGTTGCAGTTCCGCAACAAGTAGCTCACCGCCCCATGATGCTTTGAGCGCCCATGGTGGCTGAAGTGGTCTCGAGGGGTCGTCATGCAAACTCCCATAGACGGGCTGCCAGCTTTCCCTCTAGGTAATAGTAAGAAACTCTATGTGCAGCGCAGCTGGAAGGAGCATTACGGCGGTCATTCATCAAGGGAAAAAGTGCTTAGAAAGAAAGGTGTGCTTCTCGCCAATGCTTGGAGACTAACGCTCGCATCTCCCAAAGATATTCCATTTCATACCGCCTGTAGGTCACAGATATGGCCGCGTACCACGCTGGGTTAACAGAATACTTTCCACACACTACGAGGTTTCACACTAAGCAGTGAAAACAGCGTACATCACTCGACACGAACTACAAAACTATCTTAATTGGTGCAAAATTTTCCCCCTTAACCCCAGGATCCAGTGACGATTCCTAGGACATGCCTGCGCTCGCAAGAATGACTGGGTAGAGCTAATCACTCGCGGGGTGTTCCAGCGCATATTGCTCGGTGGAGCTCAACGCTGCGGGTAGGTTTTGGATCAACAAGGCAGACAGACGCGATTTTGTACAGCAAGGGAGCAATATTTTTTCGGCTATGCTAGTGAGCGCCAAAGAATTAATGGAAGTAAAAAAAAAATATCTGAGTAGAAAGTAAAGCTTCCAGTGGGCGGTGCGTCCTCTCATTTGCTCTGTTGAAAATTTAAGGTTCATTCCAGTTTAGCGTTTGCTTTAAAAAAAAAATGTGAAAGAATAAAGGATGCAATAACAAACAAACAAGGATGGCTATAACCTATGTTTGCTTTCGCCACAACGCTTTTGGAGGGCACAGTTGTCTCTATGCAGTGGGAAAGTGAACAGCGATTATAAAGAGACTCACTAAATTTGTCAAGCGTCCCTGCGAGATGCGAGAACTTCTTTGCTTGTGTAGAAATAAACACTGTATGCTTTTATGGCACGTTTACTTGAAATAGATAGACGGACGGATGTGGTGGATTTAAGATATTTAAAGAAAAATTGCCTTTATTTACTATACAACAATTTTAATGACGCGCAACTTAAAGCTACCTTGCTACCATACAGTCACTGGCAAACTTTCTTCACATTCGCAACGTAAATCATGGAATTAGCTTGTGTATACTTTCTACAAAAAATTCAATTTGGATAGAGTGGACGGGAATCACCAAGCAGGACATTTTACTCTGAAGGGAATAAAAAACAAATAATACTGTTTTCCGGGCATTTATCGGGTCAGAGTGAATACTTTGCGAGCGCAAGTATGAGAGCGAGAACATTTAGAGCTATAATTTCGACAGGCTCTGCAGATAAGACGCCTCGTTAGCGATATTCTCCAACAGGGCGGAAAACAGCAAACCCGTTTGAAGTAGTTACAGAACCACGACGACGTGAATGTTTTCGATCCCTTTCTTGACAAATCTATTGTAACTCTTGATTCCCGTAATAAACCAATGGGCGCGTGTTATTCCTCACTTTCGTGCTTCATCTGTGTGCGAGTGCGCGAACGTTCTAAATTTTTGAAATAAAGAATCGAGTTTCCTCCTATACGATTTGTTCAATGCATCGAATAGTGCATTTTCAATAATATTGCAGACTGTTTCAAGGACAGAGCTTACTCGGACGTCGCATTGCATGCTTCCGCGGTATAGGCATTGGCGGGGCGTTCATAATGTATATAGCCTCCAAATTTGGGCAATGAAAACCATGTTTTAATTTGCCATATTCGGAATCCATGTCTCGTATGTAGCTTTCGCCCTTCTCATCTACTGAGATGCGGCGCTAATCTATTCGCTGTCGTCTCCAGTAACATTAGATAATTTTCTCTTACGTGTGACATGGAGGTCGTATAGAGTTAATACACTGACTTCGTGTTGCGCACTCCCCCCCCCCCCCTCCCCCAGTAGGTATCAGTGTTACGTGTTTTGACAGCTGTAATTATAACTCCGTAAGTTATAGCGCCCTAGCGCAGCGCCACCGATAGCACTTACCGGTGTCACGCCATTATTCGTTTTGTGTGAATATTCGCGCAAGTACTGAATGTCTGCAAAAATGCTCGTGTTTCGTAAAATTATTTGTGTTCGTCTGTATCACTTTTCGATCCATGTTCTGTTAGGTCATAGCGGCACTATTCTTATTCGAATTGTTTTAAAGAAGTAATATACGGACAACCCTATTAATGTTTTCAGCTGCGTTGAAGGAAATGGAGCTTGGCCAGTTCTTTGTGCCGAAAGAAAAAAGAAAAGAATGAGGAAGCTAACGCGCATTACAGTGTTAAAAAAGAGGGAGGGGGGGGGGGGGGCATCGTAAAACAGCTGATCTAATCAGTTTGACTGATCTTTGGTTCCCTATTGTGCAAGAAGAAAGTGCAAAAAAGACAAAAATAGGAATACAAACCATTCCTATTTTTACGCATGCTTCTCTCGAATAAACTTCCGTTGCGAGTTAGCGCCTCTTTTTGTATCTTTTCTTCGTCCACGTGTTACATTCGCGCTTTTTTCAGCTCTGCATTTCAACGGGAGTGAACTGACAAGGTGCATTCTTCAGCAAAAAAGAAGAGTCTTTTGTTTAGACGAGTTTACTTTAAAGTGGTTCTGATTAGGCAGTTTTGCTAGGTTTTGTAAGGTTGCATTAGCTCTGTTTACAAGACCTTCGCGGTCACGTCCTGAAAACAATATTGCATATACATCGCATTTTTTTTTGTGTGAGATGCACAGTGCTTATTATATTATTAATGTTAAGGTTATAAGTAATGGACCTAGGACACTTCATTGCGTCCCTCCTCATTCCATTGGCTTAGAAACTGAGGAATTAATGCCGATATAGACTTACTGATGGCGTTTCTTCAAGTAATATTTTTACAGCTTCATTACGTGGCCTCGATATTTGCAAACATCTAATATATCGATAACATAGCATACGACAGGATACGAGCAGACTATCCATCACGATTCTGTCTGGCACTGCTTACGTACCTTCATCGCTTCGCCTGGTTTTGTAAAGAAATTCGATCCAAGTCAGGAGAATTTCTTTATCACCACTACTGGATGGGCTTTGCGCGTGGAGCCTACAGTATGCAACCGATGCATTTATTTCAGCGCTCAGCTATGTGTGTACAAGCGAGCCGACTCTATATACGATAAAGCAATGCTCGTCGCTCCGTGGGCTTGTCATCGCGTGCTTGCAAGAGTATAGCAGGAGAAATCAAACGTGCGTGCGTGTCGGACACAATGTACAGCGAGCGACGATGTGGAAAATAAGAAAAAGAGCACAGGAAAAGGTTGCCGTTTACTGAGCCGATCTTTCGCGCCGAGCAAACAGTCGCGACGGGGCCTTCGCACATCGGGGTGAATTGCTGGAATACATTGTCACGCAATATCGAGAGCAGCCACTTCCTACGCGGCCGCATCGTTTCGATTCAGTGACGGTGTGTTCGAGTCGCGAACGCCAGCCAATTTCGAAGCAGTAGCGGCCGTGAGCAAACAGCCAGCTGGGTCACTCGGCGACGTGGGTAGTATGTTTGCTTGTGCTCTGGTCGGCCGAGGACGACCGAATGTTTGGCAGCTAGTGCAGCGACGCGTTGCACTGCCAGCTCTTTGTTTCGACTGTAGTGAATATAGAGTTACTTAAATTTTTGAGAGCCGAGAAAGCGGGAAAGGATGTTCGGGGAAAAGCTCATCGTATCAAAACTGACTTGCTGTGATTGCTGCATACAGCAGAAGAACCGGCGCTGCGGCTTGAGTTGCTTATCACAAAACAAGCTTCGTGGACTCATGGAACAGACGGACGGGCGGACGGACGGACAGACGGGCGGAAGGACGGGCGGAAGGACGGACGGACGGACGGACGCACGCAAGCACGCACGCACGCACGCACGCACGCACGCACGCACGCACGCACGCACGCACGCACGCACGCACGCTCACTTAGAAAACATGGTTTTATTGATAATATTTTTCGGTCCGCAATGAGCAGAATGCGTCAAATCCTGAAGGTGTCAGCCGCGCTGACGGTCAGTGCGGCTGCGGCATCAGGGGCATGACAGCGGCCTGCAAAGAGGCCACCAGGCACGGGGTAGTCAGAAAGGGCGCTCGTGCGGAAACTGTAGGTTTAGCCTACTTTGTTCGGAATGCGGGGAAAAAAAAAGGACAAAGCTTACTCAGAAAAGTCGCTGTTACTGAAATGGTCTTGGGCTTGGGCTTTCTTATTGCACTTACAACATTTCAACTATAAATTTTCGCTTATCTCTAGCGGCTACAAAGCACATACCTACATGCCATTTAGGTTAGTAGGAACAAAATACCTCCACGTGCCCTTAGCAACACATAGACATTATAAAGTATTTTGCCGCTTGTACCCTTCGCATTCACTATCCGGGATTCTTTCAGTGTTGGCACAGCGTCTGTTAGCCCGTTCCGGCCCTCATCTGATGCCTCCATTCATGGTCAATGCAGAAAGTACACATCTCAGTAACTGTGTCCGTAACGACCGTGCGGGCGAAACTGGGCGATCGTTTGAGGCACCTTGGTCGATTCCCATCCATATTTCAGGACCAGACTTTGCGGGGAACCTTCGATCGCTTGCGAACCTTGTTGCCCTATATATCTGGAACACACCGAACTTAACATGGTTCAGCACGAGCTTGTCGCTTCCGTGTCGCAATGAACGATATTGGCAATAGCTTTGAGGTGAAACCGCTTTCACCATCATCGCATTTCTTGGCCGGCTACAAGGACTGCTTTACTTTGCTGTTGAACGTTTGTCTGTGCCGCATTTTACTCTTGAAGACTTTTGTTCAAAGGAGGTACGACTGACGCCAAAGCGATCAAAGCAGAGGCGAGGTAACTGATGGCTTTGCTCACGTGGGCAATAGACACTGAGTGCATTATGATGCGAAATGAAAAATAAAATCCAGTAAGCGAAAGGCGACTGGTCTCGTTAACAATGTAAGAGATAAAAATTAGATTACAAGTAAGATATGTAACACTGTCCCATGGCTCCTGATACCATCACCATGAAGAAGGACATAATGTGTAAATTTCCTCGCTCTGCAGTCACGTCTGTAGTAATTGGCGACACGCAAGTGAAGCACGTTCACAATCACTTTAACGGCATTTGTGCTCCACGCAACTCCTGTACTTCGCGCGTGCTTTAAAAGCTGCGTGTATGCTGTGGACACTCGAAAAAGGCTGGCGCTCCAGCCGAAACGTCGCGAATTAAATCATGTTATGTTTTAAGGCGAAAGCCTTTAATGCCTCATCGTTGTCGACAGAAGGCTGTCTGCTTCACCGCTGCTTCACACTGCTTCACCGCTGCTTCCGCCGTTCTCAGCATTACCAAATAAACCACCCTTACATTTGGTGGAGGTGCAGGGTGCGGGATATATATATATATATATATATATCAATGCACGGGACAGCCTTAATAAACCAGCCAGACCGTCCGCATAGCAACAAAGCTACAGTAATGCGTAAGAGTCGACTTGAGGGCAGGGTGAATGAAGGGGTATCAAAATCAACGTTATGCCACTGTCGCGCTTGTTAAAGCATGGTGGTAGATAAGATGTGGAAGCAAAGGATGTTTGGGCTAATTATTGTTTGCGCTGTGTTAATGGCCTGTGAATTTCTCAGGCGCCTAAAGTAGCATCATTTGAAATCACGATCCGGTAGATCAGTGCTTATTACATAGGACAGCGATATCTAGGCAACAAAACAATTCGCACTCACAAACTACCGCTTTCAGACTGTGCGCACACGTAACCAGCGTAACCAGTGCAACCTTCGTTCCAGCGCAGTACGTGCACAGTATTTTCCCTACTAATTCTCGCCATCAGGCCGCTAAAGAAACCTCATGGAGGGAAGGAAACTGGAGCCATAAAGAAGGAATTGCTGGTCGCACGCGCTACAGTCATCTAACGAAGGTCACGATCGAACACGGAAAATTGGAATATTTTCCCTCGTCCCGCAGAAGCCGCACTCTAGTCACTGAGCATCTTGGCTTTGTAGCCAGCACGCGGTGATGTTGCCTCCCCGCCTTTCCTTTGTTTCTCATAGCGGATCGAAAATCCATCTTACGAGCTGGTACGGACGTCTTAAATAGTCATCAGTGGCGCCTTTTTATTGCTCAGTTTTTTTTTCTGTCCTTTTGATTGCGCCGCGTATCTACTGGCTGCGGTTTCTGCAAACGCATATAGCTTCAACCGACGTTCACTCCGTTCTCCTTAGCCCGATTCCGAACTTCATTCGCGCCTCGTTAACTTTCTTCTTCCTCGGTCTCCCAGTTAAATAAAAAACAAATAAAAACAAGACGGCGAGACATTTTGCGCGAAAACGTTCGCGGCCAGAAGACGTATAGATCCCACGGCGACACTCCTAATTGCGAAACTAGAAGTATCATTTCGAGAAGTATCGTACGAAGCTACGCGCGGCGCTCGTATATACACATATAGAGGGACCTCGATAGTGCTTCCTCACTTGCGCACACGGTCGGCCGGTAATTTCGAACTTGACCTTGCGCGAACCGCCGCGCGTACGCTCGCATTCCCCGGCTCTCCTCGCCGATTTCGCCAGCCTTGAGAAGTTAATTTGTCTCGAAAGCCGAGCGCGAGCTTCTCCCTGGCGCCTCTTTAATGGCCGCGACAACCGACGCGAGACGAGGGCGCGAATGACGACGTCGCTGCCTCCTCTCTCTCTCTCTCTCTCTCTCTATATATATATATATATATATATATATATATATATATCGCACGCAGGCTTGCTTGCGCGGCTCCCAGCGCCACAAGTTGAACTCATTATCGCTCGTCGCCAAGTTGTTTGCATACGCGGCTCGTTTCCCGGCACTAACGAGCGCGGACGTGCGCGGGCACCCGTCGCGCTTGCACTTCAAAAATGTTTTTATTCATTCGCTGTTTCCCGCCGATTCCGCCTTTCGAGGAAAGGGGGACACTGCAGCAATTCGAGACGGCTCTATTCGACCCGATGCATTATAGGGACACAGCGGCTTACGTTTGTCATGGTTTTACTTTTCATGGGAGGCGCCTGGGAGGAGGTTTCATTAAAGGAAGTGAGCGAGCGAGAAAGAGAAGGAAGGAAGGAAGGAAGGAAGGAAGGAAGGAAGGAAGGAAGGAAGGAAGGAAGGAAGGAAGGAAGGAAGGAAGGAAGGAAGGAAGGAAGGAAGGGGGAACGGGGAACGAAGGAGGGAAGGAAAAGTGCGGACTACGAGGATCGGTACACTTTTCGGAGATGGTAGCGGCTAATCCGAGCAGCGTATGTAGCGTAGACCGATAGGCCTTTCTCGATGCGCACATCGTAGAGCTACTGTTAGCCAACTTCATTATTAATGAAGACAGGGTGAGTATAAGAGCCCATTTTTAAGGTTTCGAGCTCGGAATTTATGGTAAAGAGTGAAAGTAAGAAGAGCGTGCTGCTAATGGCTCTTCGTTTGTAATGCTAAGCCGTTGTTACTGAAGTGTGGTGGGAAGTACAGAGCTCGGTCACTATAGCACACGCGGTGTTTTCCGGACGCCCTTAAAACACTGGATCTACGTTCGCGCTGTAATCCTCAAAGGTCGGAGAACATGAGCCCTAATTCAGATACTCTGCACTCATCCTCCATTCCGTACACTCGAGTATTTGTTCTCTCCTTTCGACCCCAGCTATCATGCAGGCTTAGTGCAGGACGCTGTGGCTGCATACACCCTCTTAAGCACCATTGTGCCATTTCGGTTCTTTTGCGCAAAAAAACGAGTTCCGCTGCGATAAATGCTGAAAATCATTTTGTGGATACTCTGAATTGACTCATATAGAGGGTCTGGTAGTTGTCAGCAATAAATTCTAAAAAAGAAAAAAATGTGTACAGTCTGTTGCAGAAGTTTCCCTGCCTCCAACAGAGTGGAATTAAGAACGCACGCCTTGGCGGTAAGGCTGGGTTGATTTGTCCGCACGCAATTGACAGCAATGAGACAAATCCTTCTCGGTGTCTTTAATGTCAAAAATCAGCCAATGGCAGCGACCACCGCGAGCCACTGCTAGGCCCGTGCCCACTCTCGTCACAGGCACTTTGGCCTGGAAACTTTTTGCAGGAGGTGGCACCTGTCGGTTGTACGCAGGCGAAACTAACGGAGCTTTGTTGGGTAACTCCCCGTGGTTTTATTTCGTAATTGACGAATCTAATTATGTAGACCACCTGGAAATCTCTGCAACATATGGGATATTCGGTGTGTATTTCAAAATGGGAAGCTCGTAATTTGAAAAGGAGGGCTCAATTTCCAAGCTTCTCAACAGAGCCCCTCCTCTCACGAAACGAATAAGATAGCAAAATGCACGAAGAGTGGGAAAGTTAGGCTGCTAAGGGTCACTACACGTGTGGACGCGCTGTTACGCGAACTTGGGGCGCACGGCGGTGACGGCCTGTACTAGAAGTGCGAAGTGTCTGGGCATTGTTAAACATGCCCCAGTCATTAAGGAACCGCTAACGTCAGCAACAGGCGAAATGCTTGCATATTCTGACTTCTGCTTGGTACTCTGAAACAAATACAAAAAAATACTTTTGGTGGAGACGTATCTTCAAGGAACCGGCGCCGTTGGAAGGCGCCCCTTTGCTTTTGTGCCCCTTTTGAAGCGAGCAATAATGCCGTATCTCATAAAAGCAGTTCAGTTTACTCTAGGCTCTCCTCAATTCTCTGTTTAATTTGTTAGGATAAAAATAAAGTAGAGATCTCTAGAGCAACTTAAAGTTAAAGAAACATGGAACAGATACGTCAAATAGACAATGACTTAAGTGGTTCAAGTTTCTGTCACACGAGTGTGCTCGAGCGCTTAGTTTACATCGCTCAGCGTCAATTGCAGGAGCCGTGCCAAGACAGGGAGCCTTTTATATGCGAGAGCTGCTTTAATGAAAAAACGAGGCGTGACTGCGTAATGAGTACGGAGGTTTCCTTATTGCAGGTGTAAATGACTCCAAATGATCACGTTGTCGAAGCGTTCACATGATGCTGCGTAGAAGATCTGGCTGGCAGGATATTAATCTCAAAAGGCCATGGAACTCGCTATTTGACGTGCACGCGCATGGGTCGGAGCCCTCTTTCGACCCTTGCCGCGCTGTGCAACAATAGTAAGATTTCATCAGCGACTTGCTTGCGTGAGACATTTACATCAGTTATACAGGGTGTTTCACCCAAAACTCCCGACAGTTTTTAATAATTAGGCTTTTTGAATTAGAAGTCGACAGCAAAACGTGCCAGTTAGCAGGCGAGTTTACTAAAATGGAATAGTTTACTTCACAATTATTAATCATAGGCTCTTTATTTTTCGACAGGATTGTATAGCCCACCCTAAGTTTTCAAGATTTTAAAAAATGCCGTTCTCGTCGTTGCCACAGCGAAATGAGTTTTGGGGCCACACAAGGGCCAAACCGAAAACGCGCGACCGAAATCGCGCGACCAGAAAGAGCGCTAGCCACGCCTGCGAACGCGCGTCACACATCGGGGCGCCTGTCATGTGCTCTCGCATGCTCGCCGCTCCCAGACAGGCGCTGCGACAGCAGCACATGACATCTGCACAGCTTCGTGACACATGCTAGTACGCATGGCTAGAGCTCTTTCCGGCCGCGTGGCTTCCCTTTCGCCCCTGTGCGGCCTCAAAATTCCTTGCGCTGCAGCAGCAACGAGAATGACATTTTCGAAAACCTAAAATCTGATAAGAATATTACTTCTCGTGGGCTACAAGGCTTTCAATAAATAAAGAGCCTAACAGTAAGGCTTAACAAGTTAATCACGCAATATCAATTTACCAGACTGTTAGCACGTCTAGTTGTATTCTCCATTGCCCTGCACCTCTCCAATGCTATTCCGAGAAAAGCGCTCTTCTAACACAAAAACCAGTTTTAAAAAACTAACGACATTCTTTGGTGATGGGGTACACTGGGCAGTGCTGGGATGACCTGTGCGTAGATCGTGCTGCTGTAACGTGTAGAACAAGGCCGGTACCAATTTCTTGGTAGTCTCCTACCGACAGCCAGCGTGATCGATTGTCATCTCTCTCAGAAGGATTTTTTGTTTCGTTTTGTTTTGTAAGCATGAAATGCTTTTAGCTGTCATTCTCGGGCAACTCAAGCGAACATCATCCGAGCTTGAAGATTATGAAGCCAAATCCGCAGAAGAAACATGATGCCGTACTTACCCGACACGTTACGAACTTTTCCGTCCGAATGGGACGCAGCGAAACAAAATAAAACTTGCCATACTTATAGCCTCAAGCAGAATTCCGGCCAGCGCTGGCGCAAACAGTGGACATCTTCGATTATCCACCTCTGGCTGCCTGCGGGCTGCCCGCGGGTTACCAGAGCGCGGAGCCAGGCGCTCGTTTTTCTTGGGTTTATCCGCGCATTTCCGGTGGCTGCTCAGAACGCGGTCGTTTTTCTCCGGCTCGGTGGTTTCGGGCTGCCCACGGGTTGCTAGACTCGCCGGGACAATTTTGTGCTGGCAGCGCCCGGGCTGGCGTGGGCAACTAGCAGACTACGAAGACGTGGTATGAAGTGGGCAGCACGTGTGGCCATTTTTACATGGACTAGAAGGACCATGGTTCTTCGTACGAGGTTTTGTACGATCTCTAGCGCGATGGAGGCGCTCGTTTCCATTAGAGCATGGTGCACATCGTCTGTGTCGCCTGCTATGACGCCTTTTGGGGCACAGTTCTTGCTGTTTATTTATTTATTTTGTGTGTGTGTGTGTGTGTGTGTGTGTGTGTGTGTGTGTGTGTGTGTGTGTGTCTGTGTGTGTGTGTGTGTGTCTGTGTGTGTGTGTGTGTGTCTGTGTGTGTCTGTGTGTGTGTGTGTGTGTGTGTGTGTGTGTGTGTGTGTGTGTGTGTGTGTGTGTGTGTGTGTGTGTGTGTGTGTGTGTGTGTGTGTGTGTGTGTGTGTGTGTGTGTGTGTGTGTGTGTGTGTGTGTGTGTGTGTGTGTGTGTGTGTGTGTGTGTGTGTGTGTGTGTGTGTGTGTGTGTGTGTGTGTGTGTGTGTGTGTGTGTGTGTGGTATTGTATTCGTTGAAGCCCTCACGAGCATATTACTCGAGACATCTGTGCGGGCATCCTGACCACAGAGTTGCTTCGGCGGCGGCCGAGGCGGGTGCTGATTCGGTCGTAGCCGCCTATCGTGAAGCTTGTTGCTCTGGCGTTCTGCCACAAATGCTTAAAATATCTGAGAAGTACAGTACGCATACATCACCTCGCAGCTGACTCATCAAAGGGGAAAATTTCTCAGCGCGGATCATCATGCAAGCACACTCGGTACGTGAGGCGCCGAAACGCATGGCCGGAGGGCGCCTTCCATTCGAGTGCTCTGTAGTGTACAGATACGATATGCAGCTACATTTGTACACTACACTCGTTTTCTCTAGATGAAAGTTCAAGCAGTTGATATGCGCTTTTGTCGAGATTATGCGTGCATTCCTTGTAGGCAGTAATAGCCGGCGGGCGACAGACTACAGCTGAACGGAACGTATCCCGATTCTTTTCCGCGTACAGCCCACAGGAAGCAGTTCACATATGCAGAAAGCGCAACGACCACAGCAGAGTCAGTCACCATGTAGGGTCAATCGTCTGCGGTCACACTTACTGCGTAATAAACAAACAGGCGATGATCTGAGAGTATGGCGAGTCCTTTGATGAGCAACAAATGCGCAGCTTTTTACCCCGATGTGGTGCCGACTGAAAGACGTCAGACTGCGATTGCTCGTCGCACGCTTTTGAGGATTTCTGTAAGCTTACACAGCCCAGAATGCACCGAAGGCACACGCTCGCGTCGTCGTCACCGATATATACCGGGTGCGAGCGCGATCACAGTCTGCGGCTGCACTCAGTAACTTCACGTCGTTTCTTTTCGCTGCCAAGCAGCCTATTTCTGCCGTACGCGTACGTAGCAACGAGATGCAGCAGAACGCGAAAAAAAAAGCAGAAAGCATCTGTCCTCCATGATCCATGATGGGGGCTTGCCGCCAATGTTTGTACGCGGGCTGGTACCGGTGGCCGCCAGCCGATGTGATCATGATGCGACTTCTTGTAAGGGGCGAATTTTCTGGCCGCCAATAGGCTGTGCTAGTGCAGTAAATCCAAGGGGCCCAGCGCGATTTCATTTTCAGATGCCTTAGACCACTCGGGCATCGCCGCACCTTATACTCTGCATGCCTCACGGGTATTTCGAAGGCCATCGAATCGATTTTCTATCGACTCAAGGGCCAACCGAACATTTTTACATGGACAGCTCCAACGGTCATCGAGTTAATAGTGAATCGAATCAGCGGAGCAACGCGGAACTCTATCGATATTTCGAAGGCCTTTTAGTAGCTGCAGAGTGCACTCTCGGCGGCGGGGCGTTCGCAACAATGCACTGGATAATAAAATGAGAACAGTATAATCGCTGAGAACTTTGGAATTTCAATATGCGAACTTATTTTTGAGAAGAAAAGACACGCAGGGCTAGACAGCGCAACAGTAAGCATAATACCATTGTTACCAGCGATACAAAAGAAAAAAACAACAACAGCACCTTACTCAGAAGTGCATGAATGCTATAGTGGGCTGTGAACCCCCCCCCCCCTTGCTTTTTACAAAAAAAAAATTTCTCTGTGACAAAAAGTAGCCCTCTGTTAAAACTTTTCTTGTTGCATAAACACTAAGCTAATCATTACACGAAATCATAAGCTCAATCATTTTGTTGTCTTTGGCTTGTTTTATCATCAAAAAGCTGATTGCGCTTACTTTTGTAATCGGTCAGCGGAGTAGTTTCGGACGCCGCGGACCATGGCCCATTGTTTTCCAACTGCTGTTCTACAAAGTTGTATTTGACCATACACAGTATACAGCGGGTATACTGTATATGGTCAAAGAAAAGTATATTCCTTTCAAGATTGATTAACATTACTGCAACGAATAAACACTTTGTTTTTAATGTCCTCTGGTTAAATTTGTATTTTGATTTCTTGCACGCCTAAAAATTATTGATAGCGACTATAGCGGCACAGCACATTGTTGTGAGATGAAGGAATGTCTCGACAGCGGTTGAGTTTACCGCGTAGCAGTGGTACAACTCCTTCGAGTTCGATAGCGGTTGAGAATCTCGAAGGCTCTCGACTCAACAGCCTATGAAAGCGCCTGTGTGACACGGGTACTAGAATTAGAATCAGAAAGGTTTTATTGTTATTCATGCATGGTTTCAGATCGCATTTTTTATGAAGGAGGGACCCAACAATTCAGCGTTCTGAGGCTGCCTCCACGTAGTACATTCTATTGAGCCGGTTGGGTCAAGAGGCAGAAAGGATCGCTTAAGTCGCCAGCGGGAGCTTCAGTGTAACCGCAAACGAAGGTGAAAGACGGTAAAAGTGTCGCTCAGGCGGGTGAACAGCTGGTGAGCTCTATGGCGCGTTAGACAGCGAAACCGGCGAGAGCCGCTGAGCGCCACGCCCAGCACGAAAAACACAAGCCATTGAACGCGGCAAAGAAAGGCAAGGCCACCGTTCAGCTATGGAAATCAGCTCTTCGCGGAGGCTCATCAAGCAGCAAAAGCAGCCAGTAAACTTGGCCGATACCCCAGTGCTGCTAACACTGTCTATCGACCGTCCTAGAATGCGCTACACCTTTCCATTTTCGCCCTACAATATATAATCTCTAAATAACTTTATGTCCCACCACCGGCTTTCGAATCTATTTTTAGTGCGCGCCCAGAAGTGTGTGTGATGCTGCAAAGAATTCTTCTATCGCCACAACGCACATGCGCATGTTTCCAGGAACATTTTCTCTTGCAAAAATTAGTGACCTACCTGTTCGTTGAAGACCGACCGCCTCGTGGCAGAAAAGAGGCGCTCAGAAACGAGATACGGGTCCAAGCGACACAAAAGTATTTTTGACGCTACTCACGCACCAAAAAAGGACATTTGCCGCATTGATGGCAGAAGGGGACGGAGGAGGAAAAAAGAGGTTCGTGGGATAATGTAGCCGGCCCAACGAACGCCAGGACGGAGCAAGAGTGCTTTTATTACAGAAAAGCAGAGTGCAGAAACGAGGAGAGACACACAAGCCAATATTGTCAATATTTGACAAAACTGACCAGCAAAAAAATGATGTGGGCCGAGTGGATAACAGCAGATAAAGATTCAGGAGGATAAAAGACTCTCACGGGTTAAGTCGACGGCCCTACGAACGCCAGGACGAAGCAACAGCGCCTTTATTGCAGAAAAGCAACGTGCAGAAACGACGAGAGACACAAAAGGAATACCGACGCTACTGAACTGCGAAAAAATGATGTTGGCCGAGTGGATGAAAGCAAAAAAAGATTGAGGAGGAGAAAAGAGGTTCATGGGGTAAGTCGACGGCCCTACTAACGCCAGGACGAAGCAACAGCGCCTTTATTGCAGAAAAGCAACGTGCAGAAACGACGAGAGACACAAAAGGAATACCGACGCTACTGAACTGCGAAAAAATGATGTTGGCCGAGTGGATGAAAGCAAAAAAAGATTGAGGAGTAGAAAAGAGGTTCATGAGGTAAGTCGACGGCCCTACGAACGCCAGGACGAAGCAACAGCGCCTTTATTGCAGAAAAGCAACGTGCAGAAACGACGAGAGACACAAAAGGAATACCGACGCTACTGAACTGCGAAAAAATGATGTTGGCCGAGTGGATGAAAGCAAAAAAAGTTTGAGGAGTACAAAAGAGGTTCATGGGGTAAGTCGACGGCCCTACGAACGCCAGGACGAAGCAACAGCGCCTTTATTGCAGAAAAGCAACGTGCAGAAACGACGAGAGACACAAAAGGAATACCGACGCTACTGAACTGTGAAAAAATGATGTTGGCCGAGTGGATGAAAGCAAAAAAATATTGAGGAGGAGAAAAGAGGTTCATGGGTTAAGTCGACGGCCCTACGAACGCCAGGACGAAGCAACAGCGCCTTTATTGCAGAAAAGCAACGTGCAGAAACGACGAGAGACACAAAAGGAATACCGACGCTACTGAACTGCGAAAAAATGATGTTGGCCAAGTGGATGAAAGCAAAAAAAGATTAAGGAGGAGAAAAGAGGTTCATGGGATAAGTCGACGGCCCTACGAAAGCAAGGACGAAGCAACAGCTCCTTTATTGCAGAAAAGCAACGTGCAGAAACGACGAGAGACAAAAGGAATATCGGTGCTATGAATCGCCAAAAAAAAAAGGAGACGTTGGCCCCGTTGTTGAAGCAGAAGACGGAGGATGAGAAAAGAAGTTTGAGGGGTAATGTCGACGGCGCCACGAAAGCCAGGACGATGCAACAGCGCCTTTATTGCAGAAAAGCAGCGTGCAGAAACTAGAAGCGAAGCAGAGCGGCACAAAAGTATTATCGACGCTACTCAAATGCGAAAAAAAGACTTTGGAGGGGGCGATGAAAACCGAAAAAAGGAGAGCTCAGAAGAGGCGAAAAGAGCTTTATGGGGCACTTACGCCCGGCGCCACGAAGGCCAGGAGGACGCAATAGCGCGCCGCCGCTTCTGTAGCTGCAAATCGACAGCAGGATTGCCTACGCAAGCAGCGAGCGAGAGCTACGGGAGCGACGAGGGGTGATATATTAGGTTACCCGTGGGCGAACATCACTGTCGGGAGTAGCGTTTGCTCTCCGATTGAACGGACGTTTTACGTATTCCACCCGTATTTACGTACGTAACGGCCAATGTGGGCTTGCCTGTTCTCCAAAAAGTCAGAATAATTGGTGTCATGGTATAGCGCCGAGTGCCAACGGGAACTGATCTACTGATCTGATCCTTCTGGATCCTAACAGCGTCCGCACAGCTCGTGCAGCAAACACAGCTGCCTTTATGCAACACGGCATACGACAAGACGGGACGCAAATAACGAAAAGACAGGGTGAACTCGAGCGTCTGAGTGGCTGCTCGCTGCTCCAGCTGCCCAGCCCGGACGAGACATAGAAGGCCACGTATCATGTGTGCCGCCGAGGGACGTACACGATACTCGGGGACAGCTTTCTGTGGTTATGCAGTGGAATCTACGAGCGCGCGCCGCCAGCTTAAATGCCTATCTCTCTCCCTCGTGAGCGCGTGATAAGAGCGCGCTTGTGAAAGCCTCGCGCCTCGCCCTCGTAGCTTCCACTGCAGACCCACATAAAGCTATCCCCTGGTATAGTGATTGTTCCTGTGCGCGCTTTACAGTCGCGTTGTTTTCGAATTACCTGCGGGATGGACCGAATGTGTTGCACCACAACATCAGGCGTAA
The DNA here is from genome assembly GCF_055824585.1 of Amblyomma mixtum. Taxonomy (NCBI): domain Eukaryota; kingdom Metazoa; phylum Arthropoda; class Arachnida; order Ixodida; family Ixodidae; genus Amblyomma; species Amblyomma mixtum. Next base: position 207,273,836 of record NC_143014.1, read on the forward strand.
TAGCGTTTTCGAAGTTGTAAAATTCCTATTGCTATTACTAATGACCAACTACAGGTCTCTAATTACATCCAGGCGTCTAACTGCCACAATCAAAGCGTTTAATAAAATTTAGTTGACCATAGTACTACGTAACACGAGTGACCTAGCTGTTTCCTGATATCCGCCACCACTCGTATTACTGCGCCACAAAAGCCTCCCTTATTCCTCATCAAGCGTATTGTTGAAAATTACTGGCGGGCTTCGCCGAAGCACCCTTATGTTAATTAGTCTGACGCAACGCTGTAGCTTGTCAAAGCACCGAAAGATGACTGTCACAGTGACATTGAATATCTTGGAACAACGCTCGTGCAAGCATTTGAAGGACCTTGAATGAGCCTCTTTGCCTCCTTCGAAATCGTCAATGCCCCGATGTTCCTGTATTTCCCCGGACTTCTGAACTCGTTCACCGGAGGAAATACGGTGCGACAAATGGGAGGCAAGAAATACCGCGACCACTGCGTACAATTTCCATGCCTCCAACGGAAAAACCGTGATATCTTCACGGTGCATGGCGCAAACATGTCACCTAATTTTATCCCTTCCGTGACAATCGTCCTGAATTTTGATGAAGCCGCTGTTTACTATGAATACCGATCCTTGGCTTGCATCCCGCACTACACATTCGCAGTTCGCTGGCACTTGGCTCATTTGTGTGCACATCATGTTCAACGCTGTCGCCTGGTATCTGATGTCTTCCGGCATCTCCGTTGGGAATGTCATTTTGCATGAACTCTCGCAGCAGTCTGCCTACTTTTCAAATTCCTCAGACGGATCTCTCTCGCATTCAGAGGGAGCAAAAACTGGAACGCTGTGGCGCCTATCAAGTCGGCAGTTATTCGAATGTAATGGAGGAGCCACGCGTAGAAGTGTTACAGGAACAAATAAACAATATCAGCGACGCCCTGGCGCATTCCTTCGATTAGCGGAGCACTGCTTTAGAACCATAAGCGTCGTTGTAGGTTTGGCCCGTTGCTCTAGCGCTTTCGTCCAAAAAGGCGTGCGGTTCTTAAACGTGACCTATGGAAGATCCAATGACTTGCAGAATTGTGGGGAGCGTCCTAATTCCTCAACATTGATCTTTCGGCAAGTTAGCTGTTCATGATAACTTTTCTAAGCGCTCAGAGACACGTGCACATAATACTAACGCCAAGTTACTGTTTTTTTTTTCCTGCGACTGGTGGCACCCCCTGTTGCGATCATCATGCCATCCACTCAAGCACCCCCGTTGAATTTGGTTCGGTCACTTCCGAAGGACGGTTCTTAGCAGCAACATTCTATATTCACAGAGTCTTCTGCTTCTCTTGCGCCAATATCTTCTGTTGTCCAATTGCAAGCGCCTGTCAAGGGTACTTTGAAGTTGCTCATGGGTGCTGCATTTCCACCGCATCCTGTTACCCCAGGCCTTAATCTACACCACTAATAACTAGAGAAACTGGCAGAAGAGAGTTTTGCTTGCACTCATCCGAGCGGCAAGAGATGAGTCTGAGGTGGCATCTTTGCAATGCCTGAGAAACAGCCCAGCCGCGTGCATTCAGATGGCTGGTGCTGAGTCTGCCGCTTTGACACTCCGAAGGAGTGGCTATTTCAGCAGCCTGGAGTATTTGAAACATCAGGTTTGACGTTTGAGCAATCATATATGCGTGAAACTGCAAAAACAGCATCAATAGCTGAGCGTGTAGAGAGGTTTAACTACCAATTTCAAACTTTAAAGCAAAGCCTCCGTTTCAAAGTTCCTTTGGAGATGTTCAGAATGCTTTTGAAAAGTATTCTGCGTTAACTAGACTCTATCGGCTTCTCGGCAGTCTTAGGGGCTATGCAGATAGGAGCATCGAGTTCTGCAAGCAGCCGCGTTAACAAAATAGTTTTTCAGAACGTCTCGCCTTCGGATGGGGTGGTTTTTGAGCCGCCACAATAGCATTTCAACTCTCTCGTCGCCGTGGATCAGGGCACCGCTGACATTGCGCACTCATTTCCTAACAATTCGCAGCACGGCTCCTCCGCCACAACCATCCAACTGCCGCCTCGATGGGCGCCGCGGCAGCGTAATGCTGTTCCCACCGAATGCATGAGTTGTGCGTCAGGTAAATTTGAGAAAGCACCTTCCCGGGACAGTTTATGGAAGGTGACATTTGCGACAGAGATCCCAGAGGATGTCAAAGACGAGGCGACAGCTTTTGAAGACAAATGGGCTCAAAAAGGAGCGAGGGGCCGGCGAACTGCGGATGCGTAATGGAATGCTAACCGACAAGATTCAGTCTTCCTTGTAAACAAAGACTTCATTAAAATTCGGAAATGTTGTTCCGAGTGCTCCTAATTTAGGCGACCTGCATGTTTGCGGAGTACATTGCGAAAACAGTCTAGTGTTCTCGCTGGAGGAATTGATTATAGCATGCCTCCAGGTCGCGGTATTCTTTGCATCTCACTTAGAGCACTGCACGGGCCTCAATCTGAGGCCCAAGCCCGGCCCGGGCCCGAGACCTGAAGCCCGAGCCCGGCCCAGGCCCGCGGCTTCAAGCCCGGGCCCGGCCCAGGCCCGCTAAATTGTCGCTCTAGCGAGCCCGGCCCGTGAATCCTCGAGTGACGCCCAGCCCGGGCCCGGCCCGGCCCGTTTCACACTTACGCTTGAGATATACTGCTCACTGTGAGCAAGTAGACTGCTACTAGACCGATAAGAAACTGGCCGACAAAGGTTCTGAAAACAGTTTGGCTTGCAGAAAGTTGGTTCTTTTTAACCCAGAAGGAAGTGATTTTAAAAGTAGTGCTCGCCAGGCCCCCGTCTTTTGGACAGTGATGTCGTGTTGGCGCGCAAAGATAAACTAGGAAGTTCCGAGAGCCAAATAAAAAGGGCTGCATATGCGCGTAATAGACTACTTTGCATTCCCCCATGATTTTAATCAGTTATATTTTGCCGCCCAGAAGTATAAACATTAAAGCTGCCTAGCAAGCAGTGGGATGACAATTTTAGTGAACGCGATCTTACAGGTTGAACTCATAGCCGAATTGGTCGCCTTTCAGCAGAAACGAAAAGCTGCAAGGCTTGAGTATTTCACGATGTATGTTTTGAAGACTATAAGCGTCGTAAACCAATATGTTCTTCCCGAATGCATTTCTAATAGTGTATAGGTATGTTTTGGGAAGACGAACGATCAATGGCCAATTATAAGACCGGTTGAATTTTACTCTTACTGGTGGAGCAGAAGATAACGCGCGAACCACGTGATAACTTACAGGGCAAAACACTTGTCATGACAACCAGGCTCAAGAAGCGAGGAGGGATAGATGTGGTTATGAGATAAGATTTACAAACTGTCGCGAGCTTTTGTGGCTGTTTCACTGACGAGATGTTCCGGTCAGCTGATCAAAATGAAAACCAAATGCGCTTTACTTTGTGAATTTTCTCACATGAGAAAAATATAGCTATAACATAAACCCTATGTTTTTGGGGCTTAAGGGCCCAAGGGGAGTCAGGCTGTGAGAGACACCGAAGCAGAGGGCTCCGGATCATTTAGACCACCTGGATTTCTTCAACGAGAAATGATACTGCAAAGTACGTGGCTGTCATGCTGGCCGCCTAGATAGAAATGCGGCCGCCGAGGCTAGGAGCAAGCCCTGGTTCCCCGGCTCAGTAATCAACCGCCTTGACCACTAAGCCACCGCGGCGTGGAAATAAGAAATTGAAGTCAAGTAGTAAAGCTTAGTTTTTTTTCTCTCAGCGCCTACTATAACCCATAGCTCATCCGTGTTACTGCTCCAATGCCGCAGTTGTGTACTTCACTCTGCAATAGTGAATGAATAGTCGGACACCAGCCGTTTCTGTACGGACCCAAGCCCGACTCGGGTCCGCCGCTTTAAGCCCGAGCCCGGCCCGGGCCCGCAACTTCAGGCCCGGGCCCGGCCCAGGCCCGGCAAAACAAATCATGTCCCGGCCCGGCCCGGCCCGGCCCGCGGGCCGGGCCGGGCCCGGGCTTTTGGGCTGGCCCGAGCCCGTGCAGTGCACTAATCTCACTTGTCTCAACAATTTCTTCCCATGAGTGAATTCGAAAATCCGGGAGAATACAGGGACACCAACCACCACGATTTCGGTCAAGACAAAGTGGTTTATTAAAAGTTATTCATGGCGTTTACGCTAACGATGTTCTTTTAAACTGAATGCTTTTACGGTAAAACGCTTCTCAGTGCTTAAACAAGCTGCATCTTCTGTAGAGAGATTTATGTCAGACCAATCAATGCTAACGATCCTAAAAGGCTATAGTGTGCATCAAACGCGATAATTTATAGGATTAAGATTTCTCCTAGTTCCTACACGTCCTACATTGGCTGTTCCAGTGCTGAGTAAGCAACAAGCATATAAACTTCAACAGAGAACATCAAGGACCGGTGAGTTTTGTGGAGTTTTGTTGGCACTGCGGCTTATAAAATCTGTACAATAAGCGTGAAAGTAGGCAACCTGCAGTGGCACGCAGGCCGTGCTATTGTCGCTCGCCAGAATTAGCTCAAAAGCACTGCATTATGTTTGCGTATGGGGCGTTTGAAAAACTTATTAAGGTTAAAAACTTAATAGCTATGAAGGCTATTAAGGCTTTAAATCGGTGCGCAGTCACCGGCTCATTCCTGGAAACTTCGAAACTCACGGCAGTCACGCTCATGATAAATCACTTCTGACCTTCCATTCCTGCGAACTGCATGAGATGCGCCATGTTCTGAAACCCCTCTGTATTCATATGAAAGAAACAATGTGGTTTGAGCCAAATTCTACAAATTGCAGCCTTTATTGTATTGATTCGTTAAAACTGTTCACCGTTTCGCTATGTGTAAAGGCAGTCTTGAAACTTTCGTTGGCCGTTTGTGACTGGGAACTACACATGTGAAACAATTTTTACTTTAAGAAATTGCAGTCCTAAAAGCGCGAACCCACTCAAAAATACATTTAGCCCCATGACTGACATGAGCCCTTCAAATAATCGGACGGTGGCAACATCGATCGCCTGCCTTGAAAGGTTGTCAGTCATTGCTCCACTTCTGAGAACACCGTGCGCGAACTACGGGTTGTGTCTTTGAATACCACACGTCTTTAACTGACAACTTCCGTGATTACTTTATCCCTTCCCTTTCTCTTCACACCCTCTCTTCGCTCCCCCCAGTGCATGCCTTTGAAGTACGCCCCTTACAATGGAATTGTGTGACGGGAGATTTCGAATCCCTCGTTGAGTTTAACGACAGCGTTCGTAGGTTGCATTCTAGGACGAGTAAAATTTTGCGATGATTTAAAAATCGCAAACAACTTTACTGTGGTGAAACAAATGAAAACCCTTCGCAGATGGAACCCCTATACTGGAACCCCATTGGGTGCGGTCGCCTTGTCTGCGCACTTAACCAGCCACTGGTTGCCAGCCTCAGTCAGGTGTGTCTTGGTGGTCTTCCCAGGAGGTGTGGGTCGGGTGAGGAGTCGGGAGAGGGATAGCCTGGTAGTACCGCTCTAGGTAAAATATAATAAGATAATAAGACAAAGGCATATGAAGGAGGGACACAGCTAAGATGGGTGCAATAGAGTAGTATATAGGGAAGGTGAAGTGCTTGTCTGCAACCGTTAAGAGTAGTTGTTTTTCAGAGGCAAAATATAGAATGTGTTAGACGACTGCGTTGAGGATCTAAGCGATGAAATGCTCAGAAAAAGGATACAGAGAAAGCTTCTCTCGACAGTACCTGATGGTGGGCGCCGTTTCACCAGAGTTCCGGCTGGTTAAGAATACGGCGAGCGTGTGAGCGCTCTCAGACCCGGAAAACTAGCATGGCCACACACTCAGGGCAATCGATGGGTGTTTGTTGTATGTGTAAGAAGTCTGACAAGTATCATAGCACTGTGTTGACTTGTGCAGTATGCAAGAAAGCGGTGCCAAGTGGGCCCGTGAATTGGGGAAGAAAAATGTGGACACATCTGTGTTAGGGCGCCTCTTGTATGCATTCTGATCAATTTATTTACGCCACGTTCATTGTCGTACTCAACCGAGTGATGTGAGGGTGGAGTAACCACATGGAAAACCTCCAGGTCATTTATAAATACAGGATTCACACCATGAAGCAGGGCCAGGAGCCACGTAAGTGTAGAGGAGGGGTGCATCCGTCGAGTGTTCGCGGTGACTCTCTGGAAAACAGTGGAGGCAGCAGTCCCGCCGAGCGTCGTGCTGGTGGAGATCCATGCTGCCAGGAATCGCGGCTACGAAAATTCGCACAAGCCTAGAGAATTAGACACACACACACTGAGAGCAGAATGTGGGCGCGCGTGTAGCCAAGCGCAGAAGAATGTGTCGTTCTTGGATCGCCGAGTGCAACCGGCAGAATTGAGCAGTATATAGCCCATCCAGGATGTCGGCCCCGTCCGCAGGCTCCAACCGTACAGTAGAGGCATGAGGACAGAGACCACGGTAGAGGCGTGAGGACCGAGACCCAGAACGAGTTTTTTTACGCTGCGAAGGAGTTGCTCCATGCGACCGTGTTCAGTGCACGTAACACAAACGTAAGGGTGGTGGCACTGCAGTCCTGAGTGACCTAAAGCCTTTTCTCTTTTCACTGGCTCGAGCGAATCGGCACTACGTTCGAAGGAGGTTTATGAGTGACTTGGGCAGCATCTTGCTTGTCTCAAGCTGTGATGAACAACCGCAAATACCTGTAAAAGCGATTCTAAGATGTTCTCGCTGTAGCTCAGAAGCAAGTATGTGACGTGATCGGTAGCACGTCGTGCGTCTAGAATTAGGTTTATTTATCTCACAAGAGTATTTTTGCTATCTCTCTGGAAAACACGCTTTCAAAGCCAGGGCCATTGCCTGACTCAGCTATATGCCGCTGAGCATAGGCTCTCTTCACCCGCAGTTCATCACCACGTCCCAGCAGTGGCTACATGCAGCGACCCCATGCGGCGACGCCATACAGGCGTTCTCCGCGCGTCGTATAATTGTCTTTCCTCAAAAGAGGACAAACCAAACGAGTGCTTTGAAAGTTACCTGTGGCCGCATCTGCTAATCTAAGTACGGCCTAGTTCGACTTCGTACGCATGACGTGACTGTGTTGTATTAAGAGTTCAAAGGCAGGTATACGAATAGGCTTCCCCTTTTAGAAGCCACACAAGTGCACAACTCATGGTAGAAGGAGTTGATATGAACCGGTAGGAGCAGAGCACGCACGTTACTAGACGGACGACATGATGAAACAAGCCAGGATCGAAGAGCCATATAGAAGATAATGGAATAAACAAAAATATCGAGCAAGAAATGGATTTGCGACAAGCTCGGCAGTGAGAATTAACTAAATAACTTTTGAAGAACTTTTACACGTAGAATCTCTTACGTATGTATGTCATCGTGCAGGCTTGCTATAGGCGTGGCGACTAATTCGTGGGTGAGGATAGAACGGGTTGCTTTACTTCAGAAACACACACGCAATGAAAAATTGCATTTCTGCTGGACGATTAGTAAAGGCAAATCATAGCAGGAATATACGCATTAAAATTCGAACAAAGAAAAGAAAGCCTTGATACTACCAGACATGCCGCTTTAATCTGTTCACTTCTGTGTAGTGTCGACACGCGCCCAGCATGGGCCGTCTCCTGTGGGCGCGCGAAACTTATCCGTAGCAGCAGCTTACCACTACCCATCATTTGTCATCAGCTATCATCTCCTTCGTGCATGCATACTATGTATGGAACAACCCGTCTTCCATCAAAGCGACAGGACCCAGTCTGCAATTTCTCCTCAGTCTGCCTCTTATCCTCTTTCTCTCTTCGCTTATATAGCTCCTCCTCAAAACGGGTAGTCGTGACCACATCAACAACGCCCGCGACTGGCCATCTATCACTCCCCGCCGCGTGGACCTTCTTCCGGAACGGTACACACTCAACAGGCAGCGCACGCGTATCGGGCCTTTCATCTGGCCGCGCCATTTTAAAGCCGCTGCCTCGCACGCACGCGCGCGCGCGCATACGAGATGTAGGTCGCACATATCCGCCGACGCCGTCAAAACAATGTTCTCGGAAGCAGTGAAACTTGACAGGCCGCCCCCGGCCTGTCCGCGGCAGCATGCGCGCGCGAGAAGCGGCGGGCGTTTGTCGTCCGCGGACGTCTGCGATTCCGTGCAAGGCCCATTTCGCTTGTGTCGCTGCTGCGGAGGCGGCGTGATGCGAGCGCGCACAAAGGCCACCTGCAAGCTGAGAAGAGCCGGCGGAGGGCGTTCGCGAGAAGGGGAGGTCGCCCGGTAGTGCACCTACAAACCCGAATTCTGAGAGCCTGATGTCCCCTGCGGCAGTGGAGCGCGCGCTGTGGGTTTCACTGCTCGAGGTGCTGTCACTCACAGGCCGGCCAGCCGGCGTCGCCGCACCGGCATCCTCCGAAGTCCTTGCAATGCTGCTCGCTCGTTCTGACTGGCAGCTGGTAGACGGACAGGCTAGTAACATCGCTGCAGGAGAGAACACGCAGTGGGCGACGATCGTGTGATCGCTAAAATGCTGATGCCCTTGCACGATACATTCCGCTTTACTGCACGTTGCGACCTTCTCGACGTTGCGGGGATATAACATATGAACCCGGAGAAGAGGCTTTCTTTAATGGCAAGTCGTCGCCCATCGTGCCCGCGTTACGGTGATTTTGTCTTGCCCTATCGACATGACGTTACGGCAAAGACGAACCCGCCGGGGCGGCTCTGTGGCTTTGGTGTTTGACTGCCGATCCCAAGGCCACAGAATCGAATCCCTGCCGCGGCGGCCGCAAGACCCCAGTATGTTTAAATTAATCCGGAGCCTTCCACTACGGCGTCTCTGGCCCGTGTGTCGCTTCGAGGCTTTAAGCCCCGTAAACCACAACCGTTACGGCAAAGACGCGCCAAATGCGAGAACCCCCATTAAGCTCCTTTGTATGGTAAGTGCAAGACTTGTGGAAAATAGTAGCAGCTACTGCTTCAAGGCGAATCCACGACGAGCGTCCTAGGCAACGCCACAAAGCTGCCCGTGGTGAAAAATAGGTGTTATAACGAAATGACGAATGCGCGCATGATTTTTGGCACTGTACATGCGCCGGAGGAGTTAGCTTGGGTGAGAACGGGGGCGCTTAATTGCTCGGCATTATTTTCCCTTTACGTACTACACCGGAAGTTCTGTGATATCGTTGATAGAATGTGCTTTGCGGTTATGGATTTCTGGGAATGTCATATTGAGTAGGTCACATTAAATATTTTCATCGACCAGCGTGAAGCAAGCAGAGCTCGTAAACAGTTTTTTTCATTTACAACTTCATTGTTTAAAGGGCAACTAAATATGTATTAGAATTCTAAGAGCTTAAAAGGGGTCAAATATGTCAAACCTGGAAGTAAAGCATGCGAAGTTTTTTTGTTTTTTTTTTTTCTAGCATATGAAATGGTGACTTAATCGCCGATTGAAACCATGACGGCTTTTAGGCTTCTCCGCAGAGCACAACGCCGAGCGAGGGGCGCATGACGACGCCATTTGGAATACATTTCCAACACAGAAGTACTTTTGCTTTGAAGGGGGAAAAAACAAGGTCACCGAAGGCAAAGCTCTCGGAGCGTTGATTGTTTGCCGGCATCTGACGATGCGCGGCAAGGTTTGGGCGAAGACAGGAAATTTGAAATCTCCGCGTCCGTGACGTCACCATCGAGTTTCTCCGCACTTTTCTGAAGTTTTGAGGAGAAGCATGAGCTTAAGTCGGCAATTACGTCATCATTTTAAAAGCTAGCGCAAAAGGAGTTTGCATGCTTCACCTACAGCCTATAGATTTGAATCCCTGAATAGCGCGAAATTCTAAAAAAAGTGGTGCAGTTGCCCTTTGAAGACACTTCCTCCGGGGTCGTACACTCAGATTACTGACAGCTGTTGCACTGTTTCCACGTCGTTATCAGCCGGGCCTTTACCTCAATGGCGCATTCTGTACACCGATGCATCGCACACATCACAGCGGAAAGTTTCCACTGTCTACATTCCCTCCCATGCTCACCTTAACTCTCGCGCCACATATACCGCGGATACGTGCACCCCTCTCTCGCACTAGAACTACACGAGATTTAGTGTCATTGCTTCCCTTCTGCTCGTCCCCACATTCTAATAGTTCACATCTGCACCGAATCTGTCGCGGCCCTTCAACAGCTTAAGGCTGTTCTTCTCGCATCCCAAACTGCACAATCCATGCATCAGCTCGCACACTGTGCCCGTTTACTGCGCGCATACACTGTATTCCGTGCCATGCTCGCGATCCGCATAATATTCCCATAGATACAATGACGCACCTTGACATCTCAGACGACCCGGCACCCTGCCGTCCTCCTCTGGATTCGTTTTTGCCCCATATATCCGAATCACAAGTTCAGCGTCAGCGAACACGCGCACTAATTCCTTCGTGTTCACACCCTCTCCCTCGTAGCCTTACTCGGGAGGAAGGTATGAGTGCGAAGGGTTCGGGCAGGGGTGGCTCTGACCCCACCTGTCCGTCATCGGTGCCGTGAGAAGCAGCTGTGCCTTTACTGTGGTGCTTCGCCGGACTTGTGTGACGTGCGATACTTGTTGCGGATGTGCCCAGCCACGACTTCTGCGTGAAATGCTTCCTCAGGGAGGCGAGCGTTAGGTGGATCCGCGAATGTAAATACGAAAAGTGGACCGTGAACAATCGCTACATCGGCAACCTTCCGGCAGAACTGGACTGCACTCCTTTTTTCTCTTACATTACCTTCCTCCTTTCTCAGCCTATTCCTCGTGGCACACTTCTCGGATAGAAAAAAAAAATGCAAGGCACTCTGTGCGGGGCATACGTTGCATTCGCTCGGTCACTGACTTCTCTAAAGGCACCGGAACTTGCATGAGTGCGGTTGAATAATTGCGACAGGTACTGTTCCAACTGGCCCAAGCTTTGTACTGCCCAAAAGGAGGCCTGTACGACAGATTGTTAAAAGTCATTGGACTAATTCACTTCCTTACCGGAACACCCACCGAATCGCCATTCGAGGCACCACCACCGACAGGAAACCAAACAACAAAAAATTACTGACCAGAAGTCTAAAATTACCCTCATTTTCGGTTTCCCTTCGCCCCTACAGAATTCGTTCCCTTCGTTACTCAGATTTAAGCACTGTCAGCTTTACCCTCACTCTTGCTTCGTAAAATTTACTAGATCTCGATCACGAATACCCCCCTTTCACTGCACAGATTTCTCCTTGCACAGTCTTAAGCATGAAATCAGAATAAAAAGAGCGATATTGGCGCTCTCAGGCACTGAAGCACTAATTCGGATGATTTAAACCTCAAGTTTGAACCCCAAGTTTGGGAAACCGACAGTATAAATGTTTTTTTTTCTCTTCTCTATAACTTAAAGGCATCTAAAGTTGCTGAATGCACGATTGCGGTGATGTACTTAGGTTTTTACCAGCCATAATAGCTGACTGTGCCACGCTTCTCTTCAGCGAGGATGGAACATGCACAGTCATGAACAAAAGTTTGCGGGACGCGGGTTCCCCTAAAAAAAGTATTGCTATGTGGCCGTGCAGAGCAGGTCATCAAAAAGCTTTCAAGTACATGGCAACATGCTTGTTCCATGCTCTGGAAAAATATCACGTGATTTAGTAGCGAGGCAACGCGGAAATAATTTTTTTTTTCTCACGAATCTGCGTCGCGCAAAGTTTTGTCCACGACTGTACAGTTTTAACAGCCACGTTTACCTCGAGTCACGTACTACCTCGCGCGCTTGGAGCGAGGACGCGGCCTGATTCCTCCCAGCTTCAGCGTTGAACGGCTTGGACCTCTGTGCACTCCATCCTTAGAGGAAGACCTCTATCTTCGAAGCAGTACGTACACTTAGAAGCTGAATTAATTTGCGTATTGTTTCGACTGCCCTAATTCCCAACGAACTTTCGGCGACGTCATTTCCGCTTATTACTCTTGGCGGCGACGTTTTGACATATTTGCAACCATTCATGAATGCTGAGCTTGTGAAATGAGCGCCAAACTCTTGAACGCTCAGCTCTGATGCTCGACGGACACTGGAATGCAGCGCGCGTCTGCTTTAGATGCGGCGTCTACCATTAAAGGTAATAACTCCTTTACAAAACTAAATACATTAATGACGCTGTAACGGTCACGGAGGTAACAGTGGTGGCAGGCCGCAAGCTTCCAGCGCGTCAAGAGCAACTGAGAGTCGCTCAGTGCCGCTTTTGCAACGGCGTCCTAGTGACAATGGTTGATAGAAAGCGAATATCGGCGCAATAGCTTTAAACATCCAGAGCCGTCTGCGATCTTTACTGCACGTTAAGCTGCCTCAGAAGCAAATGTTTACTTTACACAAGAAGCGATGTTATTTACTTAGCATGCCCGAGAGAGAAATGAGGTCATGCGCTCAGTGTTACAATTCCACGCAAAGATATCCCATTAACGCACGCTTCGACCACACAAGCTCGGTTCGATCGATGCCATTGCCATGGCCCGGGAACACCTGGCGGGTCGCTCTCTGGCAGGTGCTTGGGCTTACGGAAGAAACAATAAACAGCGCCAGCAGAGGAATTATGTTTCTCGCCTCCCAGCTTACATGCCCGCTACAGTGCCTCGGATTCAGCCGACAAACAGGCGCTGCCACCGATGCTTCCTGCACCACAGTAAACAGGAACCGTTTCCAGACTGCGCCGGCAGCTGCTGTCGCTCCCAGAGCGCACGACCCGACGACTGCGCGATCCCGACGACGCCTGAACGGACTCGCGAGCAGACTAGGAAAAAAAAAAAACGCATCAAGAAGGAAATCCGCGGTGTGCAACGGGAGTAAAACACTAAAACGAGGGACGGATCACGAAGCCGCTTGCAGTCGTCACGGCTTAGTCTCGAAGGGCTTCGCGATTGTATAACGCTCAATTAACGACAAAATGAATAAAAACGGCGCAGGAGTAGTACAGAGGCCCGCGCGCCTCCGACAAAGCAGGAAATGATCGACCGGCTCTATTCGAGCGCTTACGGCTGTGCGCGGCAGCCGTTCGCCCTCGCCCATGCGTCGTGAAGTATCGCTCGGGGCTTTCCTGGGCCGCCGCGCATTAGTGCCACCGGAATCGCTCACTCGCGCGTCCGTCTCCGTGGCGCTGGTTATACACGAGCGCGCACCGCGAGCGCCCGCACGCTCAGCAGGCGGAAAAACAGAGTGTATATATACGCGCGCGGGTGTTATGAGCCGCGCTTGGGGATGTAATGAAAGTCGATAGCGGAAGTGAAAAGCGCTCTCGGGGGGGCCTTTTCAATCTGGGGAATCTGAGGCGCTCTCTCCCGAGGCCTCGTCGATATTTCCGCCTTGTCCCTGCATGGACGCACACCGACCGATATATATAACACGACAGCCCCAGATATACGGCGGCGGCAGTAATGCAAGAATCAAGCCTCGTGCACGTCGTGTCGCCGCGAAGAGAACGCGGCGAGCCCGAGTATGAAAGATGGAAAGAAGAGACGACGGAACAACGAAAAGGAAACGCTGCGGAGAAACAACGAATGGCGCGCGTTCGGGAAGACAAAAAGAACGAGGAAATGTCGGTGCCGCCGCCGCTTAGTAACCAGAACTCTCATTCCGATTGTGCCTACCCTCTCAACCGCCCCCCCCCCCCCCCCCCCATCCACCTCCTCGCCCCCACCTTAACCCGGCTGATAGGTTGCGCAATAGCGACATGCTTACGCGGCGGGCATGTCGTTGTTGCGTCCCCCTCCCTCCCCCCGGGGCCCGAATCGAGGACGACGCGACGGAGCCCTCGCGCTTATCTATGTTCGAGTGGGCTGGTTGGAAACGCGTCGTTGCGTCACTGGAATAAGGAAGCGACGAGCAGGTCGCCCGCGCGGTGAGGCCCCGAGCAAATTAAAAGCCGGGCGCGACGGGCGACAGCGCGGCTTTCTCGTCGACCACGCCGCCAAATGATTGGAAGGGTTCGATGACGCGTCGTCTCGAGCTGCTTTCAACTGACGACAGGCGACTCGCGGGGTCCGGCCTCCTGTGGCGCTGTGTCGCGCATCAGTTAGCGCGCGTTAAACATCAGGAAGCAGCTGTTAGCCGTCGACAGTCGCCGTTTGATTCTTTGAGAAACTTCTCGATTTGTTCTTTGAACGCACGAGCTAAGAATCCGTCTGCTGCGGCGCTGTCATCCGCGAATGACAGCGCCAGAGTTGAGGAAGGACACAGACTGCTGAAGTATCACGGGCTTTTCGTTTGTTTTTATTCGCTAACTTTACGACGCGTGAAAGGCACTTGGATCAGAGAGCAGAAATGACAGTTCCGCGCGCTATGCGCGCGCTAGATTTGATAAATAGGTTACTACGACTTAAATGAAAAAAAAAAAACATAAAGAGAAAGAGAGAGAGAGAGAAGGCGGGCTTCCTGCGCCCTCTCTTTCTCTTCTTTCGCGCGTGTGAAAACTGCCACGAACACAATGGTCGCAACAAGCACAGGCGCTCTAAAGTCGTTAAATTTAATCTTTCGTTTCGTAATAAAGTGTCGCTGAAACCTGTACTAACATCCTTGCAAGAAAACTACTTAAGCCAAGCGATTGCTCATTTCTGAGCGGTATACCTTTAGACAAACAGCAAAGAGAATATAGTTTTTTTTTTCTTTCTCAAACAAAATACAACCTGAGGCTGCCGTCACGACGGGTGCAAATATTGCAGATAGGCAGCACCTTGATGACTAGAGACTACAATGAGCATTTAAACCGAGCTTCGTAGCTCGATCCAGATAAACAGACATTAACACGCCTCTGCTCAATGTAAACTTGCGAAAAGACTGAACGAGGAAAGCGCGATTCTGTGTGCGAAAACGAAAAGAACAAGCATTCGGCGCGATAAGGCAATTATGCGATGGATCTATAGCGCGACGCAATGAATTCAATTCTGCGCGAAGACAGCAAGATATCAGCAGAAGCTTGATTTGGTTGGTGCCCTTGAAACTTTAGCGTCAACCAGCGTAGCAGCAACGTTGAATGCTAATGGGCCGAATTTAAAGCTCACGTTAGAGAGTATTATAAACTTTTTTTTTGCTGCCGCTCAACATCTTTTTTTATTCCGCACACTGTCATTAAAAACCGTTCACGATACCTCGGCGACGACTGTTAAAAGGATGAAGATTAGGCAGCTTTGAGATGCGAGCTCCAAAATAAATCGGGCGTCGCGCTCTGAGTAGCGAGTATTTCATCTGCAATTGTCCTGCGATGTCAGGCTGCGGTAGAGAAGCAAGTAGAGCGCATTAATATCCACTGAGACAAGGTAACGCGTGCCGCCGACGTGCCTCAACAACAAAGGAGGAAAACATAACGAGATTGAGAGAGAGAGAGAGATAAACACAAAATAATAAACTCAACAAGTCGCGACGCGGCAGCGATTGAAATCCTCGGGGTAGCGGGAGAGGGGACGGAAGTGGCGTTTGATTCGGCCGGACTGAGGTCCCTGCCGCTTCACGCCGTTGGCTGCCGCAGTAGCGTTGCGTAATCATCCGCCTTCGAGCCCGGGATTCAGAAGTCCGTGCCACCGTCTCCTGCAGGTAGCAAAGAAATAGAAAAAAAAAACAAGCAATCGATTGATAACGGCGATCTGTTTTTAGGTATGCCAACGGCGGTATACATGCATTCAAATATAGTGAGGTGTGCGTCGTTCTGCCCTTTCTTCTATTGTTGTCTATCCTGAGCACAGCGTAGATTTCAAACAGGATCACCCAGCTGGGTTTTGCGTTAGCTTTATTAGTGTAATGTGATTCAGCGCTAGTGTCCGCACATTCGTCTAGACTGCTTCAGCCGTGCGCTTCGCGCAACTGCTACCTCCACACCGGGATCGAGAGAGCCTATTTGTTTCAGAACGCTTGCTGAGTGTGCGGACTTATTGTTTAACGTCCCACCGGGCGCCATTTTCTCTGCGCTGCGTTCTGCTACCTTTCAGCGAGGGACAGAATCTGCGACGTGCCTTACCTGCTCGTTGTTCGTTTCGCTCGCCGCTAGATACAATGCCTGAGGCAGCGAGCGAAGCTCACAACAAAGAGCGTCTAGTGGCACGTGAAATTGCGAGTCCGCACACTCAGCACGAGCTGTGAAGCAAACAGGCTCTCTCGAACCCAGGGGCCAACGAGAGGGGTTGACTGCGCAACTACGGAGCGCGCGGCTGAAGCCCGACGACTGCGCGGACGTCTGTATGAAAGCTGCCTGCAGTGATCCACCTGAATAACCTCGTTATAGTCCCACCACGAAAAGGCGCTTTTGTGAGCCGGAAAACAACCATGGAACAATGTAGCACTTTTTTTCATGCTTGAGCACTTTTGATGAGATTCAGGAAGCTCGTGATGTTTACAGAGCCTTAGTACCGTGGTTGAATATTGCAATGAACGATGTTTTAGAAATGATGCCATAGTACGTGCCGCCGAATCTGCGCCGCGACAGATAATTTCCGCTCGGCACACGCTCTATCATTAAAGGGCAGTTTTTGACTCAGCTAGGGAACCAGAAAGAGTCGAAAATTCATTAACAGCGTTATGTCATCTCAAATGAACACTCTGCGAAGCCACTAATACAGCATATTAGCAATGGGATGTTTTGATCTCTTGTCGATATTGCAGGTAAGTTCTTCAGTTCAACACGCTTTTTAACTATCCTGTTCTTTCGGTGCTATTCTAAAGCAGCATCCACATGCATGTGAAATACTACGGACGGCGAGATTCGCGCCAGTTAAGCACTAAGCAAGTATGCAGCACTGTCTGCCGTCCTTGAGCGTTCACTGCTTCGCGATCAAAAGCCATTGTTCTGTTGTGCCTGACCCAGACATCCGGCGAAAAAAATGCGGGCGAAACACGTTTTCTTCATGTGCTGTGAATCTTAATGGAAGGGAAGGGAGTAACCCCAAGATCTCGTTTGCGGTTTTACATTTCTCGCATTCCGGGCTCCTACGTGGGGACGCTCACCAATCCGCAAATGAGCTGTCATAGATCATAAAAGCAGAAGTAAACGTGACCAGCGAGAAGGTCTCAATTTGCGTCGCCTTGGTGGCCAGATTTTTTTTCCCCCCTAGTTGGAAACGCTTCTGTCAGATCCATTGGTACCGCTAATGCTGTAGGCACGACGATTGCCTATTCGCCGTTGCGAGTGAAATTTGCAAGGACCAGACCAATAAAGACAGAAGGGCCATGCACCGATCTCTCTGAGCAGCTTGAGTACGAGATTCACAGTGACGGGTGCCAGAGCTTCCTCGCGCCACCATAAGCTGTGCACAGCAGTGTCCCTACTCAGGCTCGGAGAGAGGGAAGGGAAGTTGTTGCGCAAGGCCTCACCGGTGTTCTCTCCCGTCATGGCCTGGAGCATCCTGAAGGACCTGGACGGGATGCTTCCGCCGGTGTATTTGCGCGGGTCCGGCTCGGCCTCCTGCTGCGAGGCCGGCACGCTGGGGTGCGGGAACTCTTTCTCGGGCACGTGCACCACCCCGGTCTGTCCCTGGGGCCCGCAGTAGCCACCCTGTTCGGGGCCGCCCAGCTGGATCGTCATCTGCGTCGTCTTGCGTGGCTTGGGGCCCGCTTGAGGCTGTTGCTGTTGTTGCTGCTGCTGCTGCTGACGTTTCTGGTCGAAAACAGAAGGGGCTACAGAACCTGCGTGGAGGATAAAAGCCGAAGGTGCGCTCAAGGTTGACGTGGAGTAAAACAAAGACGTGGAGACGGCTTTTGCATCGAGCGCGGCAAAGCACGTGGCTTCCAGCGATTCGAGCAGGTTTGTGACATCTCTTATATATCCACTTTCGGCAGAAGAATCCACCAATGTCTCACATGTCACTGTCGCGAAGTGAGTACGGGAGCAGCGGAAGCGACCAGAGACTTCGGGCATGAGGATATTCGATGTCGCACGGTACTTCGGCCCAATACAGAGGTAGACGAGCGTGGTCAAGGAGCTCACAACAACCTCATTTGCGGCTGTAGTGTTTATGGAATAATGTCGCAAAATGTGTCATAAAGAGTGTCTAGGTATCCTCCACGGCTCAGCCCCTTATGATGAAACAGGACTTTTGATCTTGCACAAAAGTGCAAATTGTGCCCAGATATGATCCTGCAGTGGCAAGCTGGCATATCTTTTGGAACTCTGTGCCGTGTATTTGGCAAGAATTTTACGTTTCACTCCTCATTTCTTGAGTTTTCAAAATTTTCTTGAGTTTTCGGGAGGATGAAAGCCAGACTAAATGATCATCGAGCTGACACAGCAAGGAACCTATAGAAGCCAGTGGCGGAACATTTTAATCAACGCGGTCACAACTTCGATGAACTTAAACTATTCATTCTTCAATCAGGCTTCAAATCGGCAAGGGACAGAAAATAAAGGGAGGCATTCTTAATCTACAAGTTTAAAACCTTGCAATTAGCAGGGGTTAACATATTCAGGGAAACTTCGAATCTCTGATGTACATTCTGACACTGGCGTAATTGTTTAAGCAGGTCTTGCACATGATCAGAGCATTTACCAGCACTTCATAGCGCCGCTTAAGCGTTTCTTTGACCCTACCCTTCCGCCCCGACCAGTCCTTTACCGCCTCAATGACATTTTTTTCTGTCTTTGTTCAATGATATCTTTATCTTGTGCCGTCCTTCTCTTGCCGTGACTTCTCAGCAACAGTTGTCTTCCGCATTCCTTTCCACTCCTGCCCCTTTTTCTTTTATGCTTTCTCTGTTTGCTCTTTTTCCTTTATTATAATTTTTTCCTTGGTATTTAGTTGCGCCATGCTGACTAATTCCTTATCTGACTTTTTCAGGTCCAAGCAGCCAGTCATACAAAGCCACCTGTCGCAGCTGAACACAGCCTTTCAAGCCCACGCTCGCTATATCTCCATGATCCACACTGCTGAGCTGGCCTTTTTTTTTTTTTACAGTTTTGCAGGTCAACCGGTTTCAACTTTAGCAGCCATCATGTCTGGAGAAGATTCACCCTCCCCATCCTAACACCATTCCCACTTCACACCTTCCTCCCTATAACGGGACCTTCCTCCTCGGAGTCATTACCGTATTTAAACGCCGCCAATGATGAACACCTTGCCCAGACGAAGACAAGTCCTCTTGTCGAAACGTCGCAAGCCCCCTGATGTTTTCCTTTCCTTGTTCACTTTGTGAATGTCAAGAATCATCTTATCATCTTATCTTACCGACCTCTCCCTACTATGTATTCATATGCACGCACACGCACGCGCACGCGCGCACGCACACACACACACACACACACACACACACACACACACACACACACACACACACACACACACACACACACACACACACACACACACACACACACACACACACATTTACACTGACGAAGGCCAGACACTGGTCGAAACGTTGGTATTATTGAAATTGTCCGTTCTTTCGCTGTGCGTCGATCCACCTGCTTGCACACAGATATATATATATATATATATATATATATATATATATGTATATATATATATATATATATATATATATATATATATATATATATATATATATATATATATGTGTGTGTGTGTGTGTGTGTGTGTGTGTGTGTGTGCGTATTATATATATATATATATATATATATATATAGAGAGAGAGAGAGAGAGAGAGAAAGAGCTTTGCGGGAACTGCGTCCGCTTTTCGATACAGTGACGTTCGTGCTGCCTCTGTCGAAGATAGTGCGGGCACCATAACACACGTTTGAGCGGGAGTGGCTGGAGCACCCGAATACAATATACCAAAGAATTCGCAGCGCACAGCCACCTGTCGGCGATGACCAATTGCTCACAAGACTGGCCATGCAAACACCTGCGAAACATCAAACAGTGGAGTCCAATATTCCCTCGCCACCTTTCTTCGCCCACAGCCCGCTCTGCAACACAATGTTACAAGCATCCCGCGTGTACGTACAGACAGACGCCTGCAAACTTGACCCCAATCGGCCAAAACGCTTCAGTTGAAGCCGCGCTGGCCACCCACCACGAAGCGTGATGGGTCCGCGTAAACAAGAGAACGGCCGCAGCAATGTTTACCACCGCACGAATTTGACGCTGCGAACGCTGAACACTGCGAAGACGCACACGGCGGGGCATGTTCCTACGCGCACAAAAGAAGACTGCGTGCAACAACGAAGTCGTTGTGCCACGTCGCGAGAGGTGAAAAGGCAGCGACGCATTATTTCTGCCGGCCCAGTCAATGCACAGGCATGCGCGGTTCCAGCGACCCGAGAGTGTGAGGGCAGCAAATTACACAAAGACAAACCAAATAGGGAATGAGCAGAACAAAAAAAAAAGCGAAGAGACAGAACGGTTCTCGGGTGACCGACATAAACGGCGCGCAGGCGCGGAGGACGGCTGAAGCGGCGGTCAGGCGCGAATAGCCTTCCCGATCAAACTTCTTGGACAGCTTGCTTCCACCCAAATCTCTCCCCCCCCCCTCCCCTCGCCTCCTCTGGCTCGGGCGGTCGGAAGGGAGCGCGGCGAACTGTGATGGGCGCCGTCCTTAGCCTCGATTCGCCGCCGCGTTAGTGCGCGCGCCGAAAGACACCGAGCTCGGAACGCGAAGCAAACAAAGAAGCCGTCTCGGAGAGAGCGCCGTCTTTGCGCGGCCAGAACAAAAGACTCCTCGCAGGGACTGTTTCCTCGCGCGGAGAGTACAGAACGCGGAAAAGCGAGCATGCAAACAAGCGCACCACACAGGCACGCGTACGGCGAAGGCAAATACGCGTGCGGGTGGCGCAGAGGAGCTAAGTGGCCGGGTCTTGAAAGAGAGAAGTATAAAACAAAAAGAACGACACGATGACGGAACGCTAACAACGCCACGGACGTCGAGTGTGCTTTACTCTGTTTCTAAACTCGTCGCTCTCTTTTCTTTACACCCACAGATCTGCCCCGAGGAAGTTGAGGGACGTTAAGCCGTGGCTGCCGCGATTTTGTTTCGTTGGGAGCGCTTCTGCGTCGCAAGGCTTTGATTAAAACCATGGCGCCAGTGTGGTCGGTTCCTGGGGAAGCTACAGCAATGTGTCCCTCGAGCTCCTATTATAGGCGCTAATAGACGTTTTTCATCGTTGGGTGTGCGCGTTTCAGTATGTATAGGCTACTGCATTGCGTTAAAGACCAGCAGTTTTTATATCTCGGCGGAGTCCCATGCTTAATAAGACCTGTGCTCTTCCGGCTGCAATCGCTATACTCACTTTTCGCGCTATATTAAAAGAAAAGAAATAAGGGAAAGAAAGAAAACTCCGGCGCCCCATATTTTCTTTTACAGTCACGGCCGACGGGCAGAAACACCTGCTTTATTTTTAGGCACACCGTAACCAGCAAAAAAAGCTCCATAGTCTTTATTTCGCTTCTTCAAATATATTTTTGTAAACTTATACTAGTCGATAACGATTTCAAGCGGAACTTAAAGATTGTTTTCGTGAAATATTAGTTGGGTGTGTTCAGGAAAGACGGTGATCGAGCTCCCGTGACCATTTCTGTTTGGAATAAAATTTTTTATGTGATGGACAAATACAAATGTGTTCACACAAAGGAATCAACATTGGTCTTGCACGAGACGCTGTAGTTTTCTTGGCGAAAAAGAAAACGTCGTAGTTGATTTCCGTTCAGATTTGTCTGGTAGTTCCAGAAGAACACTAAAGTATTGAATTATTTTGTTCAAACCATAGAATTAAATACATAATCCAGCCCATATTTCTTTCTACTATCATTACTGGTTATCACCTGTCAAAAAGATTAATACTTATGAGTCAACTTCACACTGAATGCATGAGGTTCCATTTTAGTTCGCACAATGGCAAGGTCTCACAAAATGATTTGAAAGCACGTTCTTGCTTCGCTAACGAGTCAAAACATGGATAAGTTTGGTTTTTCGCGTGAATTATTCTGGATAACGCGAACCATATTTTTGACATTCTTCTACGGTGTTTAAACATATTTTGGCTTGGGATCATATTTATAGAAAGCTGTGGTCGAACTTTCGCAGCCTTTTGATCAAGCAACGCTTTAATGAAGCTTGGATCAAACGTGTGTTAAACTGTATAGTGCGCTTTACGCTTGTGGCACTCCAAAATGAGCTCGAAAAGGCCCTTGATGCCTGAAATATGAAAATCTTCTGCATATGTCAGCAAGCTACAGTCGCCTGTGTTCACCGCCTGTGTCCCCTTTGCCGAAGAGGTGCAGTTTTCACCCCACCCCCCCCCCCCCCCCCCACACACACACACACACTCACACACACAAACTGAATGCAGTAGTGACTCTTAGTAGCTAACCGCAATTTGGGAGTCGAACGAGATGATTAAAAGGTTTTGACTTCTTCAACTTTAACAACTTTGAACGCAGGCCACAAAATAAATGTCCACAACGACTCAATATCTATCCCCGCAAGATCTATGCATAAAGGAAAGCGGAGCTAAAAAAACAGTTGGTCTAAAAAAAATGCTACCGTTTTCCCGTGCATTGCCACGTCAGGCAACTCGACATGTCTCACGAGTCGGCAGATCACTACCTGGCTCTGTCCAAACCAAGGCACACATGCACGACAACGTGTCTACCTACATGCTAAAGCAACGTATGGCAATGACAAGGCCCCCGCTTACTTTAAAAGCAAATATCAGTTTCAAGAGCTCCAACACGAAGAATGCCAAGTTGCGAAGCCGGTGTTTCCGTCCACAGGGTACAACAAAGGTACGTGAAAAGGCAATGGTGGTCTAGTTAAATAACCGCCGGATAACTCATTCTGTCTTGGCAATGAGAGCACAGAAGCAGCCAATGGCGTCGTAGGCACACTCGAAGTGAATCTACGCGAAATCAGCGTTCAGGAGATTCCACGCAAAACGATATCAGCGTTAAGGACCTTCCGCACCATCAAGCCTGCCCACTTTCAGGAGAGGATAGAAGAATGGAGAAGAGCGAAGAAAGTGTGCGATAACCAGATTTTCCGCAGGTAAAAATTGATATTCCATCTACGCAGTGCTTTTTTATGTGGCCTACACCACCATTCAGGAGTGGAAGCAGTTCAAGACTAGTTTACGGCCTTGTGCGGGGGCCATTGGGTGTGACATGAATGACTCTCCTTCACTTCCTAATAGAGTTCATGGAATCGAAGTTATGCTCCTGAACGAGGTTTTCATTTGGAGGCATTCGTGCTTAGACCAAGACATCTTCGTCTAAAACACTGAAAATGAAACAATTGTCTTAGTATCTGGATACATTTTGTTGCTGACCTTGCTATGTAGGATGATCTTAACGCTAATGCATTATGCCGCCGCGGTGGCTCAGTGGCTATGGTGCTCGGCTGCTGGCCCGAAAGACGCGGGTTCGATCCCGGTCGCGGCGGCTGAATTTCTTTGGAGGAGAAATTCGAGGCCCGTGTACTGTGCGATGTCAGTGCACGTTAAAGAACCCCAGGTGGTCGAAATTTCGGGAGCCCTCCACTACGGCGTCTCTCATAGCCTTAGTCGCTTTGGGACGTTAAACCCCATAAACCAACCAACCTAATGCATTATATACATAATGGAAGAGAGCGTCAGTGGGCTAACGTGCGCTTCCAAAATGAATGTCCTCTATAAAAAATTAAAAAAAAAATGGCTCAGCAGTTAAAAGCGGCTTTCGAGGTGTCGAGATTCAGATTCGAAAAAGTCGGCGCCCTAAAATGCGAGAAGAATGATTTCTGTTGGAGGACAGCGGTGATTTAATATAAGCTAAAAAATAATAAGCACAAACGTATATTAAACAATGCGAACATTAAATAAACATTGAAACATTCATCTAAAGAATTAGGGACAGAATATTGTTTCTTTTGCCGATATTAGGCATACTTGGAGAAAGTACGAACCTATTACCGTTTGAACGTCATAAAAATGGAGCTAATAAGCTAAAGAAAGCTTCTAAATTATTTTGTGAAATTGTGCCGTTGTGCTAAGTAAACGGAGCCACATGCTGTCAGTGGGAAGTAGAAATAGGGGAAGCTAGTCAGTTAAACAGACAATATCCAGTAGTGGTAACCGAACGAGATATAGTCTTCATTGTACGTTTTTTATATTTTCAAACGAATAATGCGACACATAATTGTTCCTCTAAAACTGTCAGGTCCTACATGTCTTTCAGGGAAATTGTGAAGAAAATCGCTAACGATAAGTTTTTTTAATGCGAATCAAAGTTGGCCAGGCCACTTTTGCAATTTTTGAACTCCAGAAGATTTCAACGCGTAACATTTTGAGTTCGTAACACACGAATTGGTGCATACGAAATTCGAGTTTTCACTGACGGTAGTAAGAAATACTGGTAAATAGTAAGGAAAACTTTCAGCGCCCAGTTCTTACTCCTGAAAAGGGACCTGCTTGGAATATATAACTTTCTGAATAATGTTCCCTATCTTTTTTGCTGTAAAATTGTAAAAGCTAAAAAGATATAATGTGCGGTTTCTAACAGCAAATATTGCATATTATTACTGAAGAAAGATTCAGGTTTGACCAGATTCTGTCTTTCATTCCGCACGGATCCAAACTTGCAATATTGAAAATCGCCAAAGTTATGTTTTCCATCTCTTGTGATATACGATTTCTTTTTCAAGAGAACTACAGAATTTTTTTTTTTTTTTGCAGAAATAAGGTCTATTCTTTCGTGTCGACACATTTTTCCATCACATATAAAAATATGATTGAAACCAAAAAATGCTCTTCGGACCTCGATTACCGTCCTTATCTGAACACAATCACTTTAACCACTGACAACCACGAACAGTTCACACTCGGTGGCGACTTAGTCATAATTTCAAGCTGATCTCGGTGCACATTTTGCAGTACGCTTGTCCAAGCTTGCTGGCTCTTTTCTGCGCACTAATTAACCTCCTGGCTGTGGGTACAATTGCTGGGGCCAATTTCCCTGCCCTCTCTTGATTGTTCGGCTCGTTCCGAGTGTCAGCCATGCCTGATTTGTGTTGCAGTTATCTCTTTCCTTTCTCACTTTCTTTTCATGCGAAGGTACGAGAGGAACGAATGACCCGAGAAGGCGCCGCCAGCGGCCACCGAAGTCGTTAACCTGCGTCCCGAGCGCACGGAAGGCGAGCGGCGGGGGTGGAGGAGGCCCACTCACCGTCGTCTCCGGTCATCTCCTGCAGCATCTTGAAGGAGCGCGAGGGGATGTTGCCTCCGCGGTAGCGCGGGTTGATGGTCGTGTCGTCCAACTCCTCCGGGTGGTTGCAGTACTCGCGGATGTCTGCGCACGCCGTAAAGCGCCACTTAAGGTCAGGGCACAGGAAGACGCGCGAGGCAAAGTCCAAAATGAAGCGCCGGCGCAGCGCGTTATGGCGCAAACAGTGCCGCCGCCGAGAGGGAGAGAGATAGAGCAAGCGAAACGGAGGAAATTTAAATGACTCCGTTATTTTTTTCCAGCATGCACTGTTTCTGTAGAAATGTTCCCGCTGGTCTACAGCTTTCTAACTCGCAGGGCACGTAAACAATTTTGGGGAGGAAACAGCCATTTTGAGCTCAGCGCCTGCGGTGATATTTACCGGCGGTCGCAAGAAGCTTCCAGGCCTCCACACCCGCGACCCGAGGGGGCGCAGCGTTCTCTGCCAGTCGTTGCTTTTGAGATTGAAGCTGGCAATGAGGATTCCCGTTATCGCTGGTGAGCTGGCTCGAAGAAATTAACGGGACCGTTTTAACAAGAGAAGGATGCCTGGTTATCAATGAGCACGTTGGCCTGGAAACGTTTTCGACATATTGGGACGTTCATCGTACAGACAAATGCGCGGTGTTTAAACGCAACGTACGAGAAGAAAAAGAGCAACGCAGGCTTCCTCGGCGTTGTTAAATTTTTAAAACCCAAAGCAGCAGCGATAAGCGCAACTTGTTGCTGAATCTGTCTCGCTCATTTGAACTGTGCGCACGGAAGGCGCCCAAAATTTTAGGACCATGCGATAGTTTAGGGTACGAACTTTCATGGCTATCTGTGCAGCTCGTTAACTGTTTGTGACAGTTAATAAGCTGCTGTTTGGTCTCATACAAGAGGAGCAGCAACTGCCCTGTATTCATTCGCATCCAGAGAAGCCACGCGCATTGACGAAGCATGACTGCCCCCCTCTCTTTCAAGTAGACGGGAGTTGAGACGAAAGATTCGAGGCTACTTTATAGGCCACAGCTTTCTGCGCCCTTCGCAAAGTGTAGATAGTATGCATCCTTACTACTGAACGAGCACTGGTTTCTGAACTTTTGTCCATGTACTTTCGATGTCACGTCGCCTCCGAAAGGTGACGCGGGTGAAGGACACTGCTCATGAATTCATGCACGGATGCGCAGAAGATGCAGACCTGGGGGTGGCTCCTGCTGTTGCGGCGGGTAGTAGTACTGCTGCTGCTGCTGTGGCTGCTGGTAAGGCTGATCGTCGGCCCCGGTCATCTTCTGGAGCACCTGGAAGGAGCGCGACGGGATCTGGTCCCTCCGCAGGCCGCTGAACCGCATCTCATCCTCCTCCCGTGGCTTGGGTGGCGCTGCTGCGAGAACGGCAGAGAAGCGAGGCTTAGAGCGCCAGGTGTGTGAACGAGCGAGTGAATTAAGGAGAGCCGGTGTACGAATGGTCTCAGTGTTTGAATGCATGAGTGACTGAGTAAGGGAGGGACTGATTGATCACGCGGTTTGGTAGGCGCATGAAAGCGCGAAGATGAAATGAGTAAGTAGAGGGCGCGGGGCCATTTTCAAGACTGACGGTCGGGGTGTTTATGTTGGACAAAAGCCAATAGCTAACGGGGCAGATTGACTGAAGGGTCAAGGGCTGAACGTGCATATAATGGAGAATGGTAAGACGACAGTGAGGGAGTGACTAAAGGGCGACTGGAGTGACAATGAGAAAAGAGTTTGTGAGGGAATCAGCGGTTGAATGCCCAGTCATGCTAGTCGGAGATAAGCGGAGATTCACCATCAAAAGATTAGGTCTTGACGCAGATCTTTACTGCGTGACGAATAAAAAATGTATGACCAAACTTTTAGCGCTTGCAAACGAGAACGAACACGAAGGAGACAACACTTGTGCCACACGTGTTCGTCCTCGTTCGCAAGCGCTAAAAGTTTGAAGTTTTCTCATGACATAGCAACTCGCCCGAACAGCCACTCTGTAAAAAAATATAGCTTTCCTCATCCCTGAAAAAGTAAAAACGGAATGTGCGCCTCGGAGAGTATTTTCTTTTTCGAAATATAGGTATGCCTTGAAGGAAAAAATCAAGATCACTTCAACCAAATCTCTGAACCCCATCGCCTTTCTATTTATAGTTCAAATGGTAGTAAAGCGAGCGTCCACACCTACTTTGTTTTCAAGAGCAGTCATACGAATAGCGCCTACGAATTAACAGCAGCACGTGGGAGAAGGTGGAAAAGGTTGAAGCGTCAGCATACTCGTATATTCGGGTTCATGGTGAAAGTAGCGCTAAAGACGGGGACAAAAGGAATAAGCAAGACACGACACGATCGCTCGTGTCGTGTCTTGCTTCTTCCTTTCGTACTCGTCTTTCTCGCCCAACTTTCCACCTTACTACATTCGGGTTCTGCGTGAGCATATTTTAGTACATAGAGTGTGGGCTTGTGGGCCTGGCAATGAAGACAGAATGAAAACTTGGAAATGCATCACGCGCTGATAAGTTTGCTATCGTTGTGCTTTGTTCTTCATGTGTTTTTGTGTCTACTGCCGGGCTGATGCCGCTCAAGCTATGTTCCAACCAGCTCAGATACAACCAGTTTTGTCGCTATCGATGCTGTAGTACATCATCATTGAAACTTTGGTTTGGTTTGGTTTATGGGGTTTAACGTCCCAAAGCGACTAAGGCTATGAGAGACGCCGTAGTGAAGGGCTCCGGAAATTTCGACCACCTGGGGTTCTTTAACGTGCACTGACATCGCACAGTACACGGGCCTCGAATTTCTCCTCCAAAGAAATTCAACCGCCGCGGCCGGGATCGAACCCGCGTCTTTCGGGACAGCAGCCGAGCACCATAGCCACTGAGCCACCGCGGCGGCTTTGAAACTTTCAACCGTTGTCTTTCCGTGTACAGCAAGATACAGGTACTTTTGAATAGTGAGAGAAATTCAGTCACTAAAACAAAGAGCTCTCTTCCGTGTTACCGGATTCTAACGCGACTATTTAGGTACGGAACAGCACTGCCGAAAGGAAGGCAAGCGCTTTACACGTACGTTGAGAAAGAACGCGAGAGCCTAACAAAAAGAAAAAGAAAACGGAGAAAAGCGCTATTCGACACGATGAATGGAGTCCAACCATCAGTACAGGTCATGAATGAACGAATGTGCTCAGAAGAGAGTTGCACAATAGCGGGGGTGCACCTTAGCCTTTCTTTCGAAGTACGGTCAGCACAATAGCACCAGCTAAGCAGGGCCTCCAAGAGAGGAAAATGCTTCCATAAGCCAGTAACTTCAGCATCGTAACCAGTGTTCGCGAAAAGTATTCCTTATTGGAGGCGCCCTCGTGAAGCAGTCACCTCCTTTCCTAGGAGCCACTGCATAAACAGTCCTCCGCAAGAGAGAGCTATCGTGACTCGGTTCCTAGGCGGCCCTTAGAAGTGTTTGCGCACGTCGATCGATGCGTCTCCCTTCAACACGCAGCTCTGCATCACTGCACCGCACCACAAAGGTGTATTGTTTTCATCGCATGACGTGCGTTCAGGAAGCCGAAAGGAAGCACTGATCTTCCATATGACTGTCTCTGTGAGAACTGCCGGAACGAAAAGATATGATTTTGTTTTTCCATCGTACTCTCAGGCTGACAAAGACAGGAAATGTAGGATATATGAAGACTCGCAAAAGAGCCAAAATGACAAAACCAAGAGGGTTGTGGCTTGCTTTTGTGGAAGCTAATTTAAGCACATAATTTCCCCAGTTGCGGCCTGCTGGTAGAATGCTTTTATAATTAATCCAGTTCAAGTTTGCCAAGCAAGCAGTGTCCCTAACACAAACATGCACTATCGGGCTAGAATCAAATGCGAACATCTGCCACGCAGAGGACGCAATCAGTACGTTTATTTTTTTTTTTAAGTTATGCTATAGTAAGGAATAAGAGCAGTGCATGTTTTCAAGCAAAAGGTCCTACGGGCTGTATACGTTCATCAACCGGCTGGACACGTTGTCATGCTGCACATGCATAATACGCACTAAGGCGTTCGCGTTCAAATCTGGCCTGGTAGTGCATATCGTGCTCGCGGTTACTTTCCCGTGAAGTACAGGTTGTTCATGTCTCAGAACGTGCTTTTACAGCAAGCGTGGTGTTTGTTCCAAAAAGCGCTTCCGCAGTCGTGGAAGCACCAATTTCTCAGAAGGTCATAATTTTTTTGTGACGCTCTGGTAATGCTTCGTGGAGCGCAATGATTTCGAAACGACACCCGCATTGCCTCTTTTCCTGTACAGTGTGCGCGGATGTGCAGTGTTAGAATTATAAGACATCTTAAAGGTGAGCAATTATGAAATATACAGGTGCTCAAATTTTGCAATAAACATAAACGCATACTAAAACGACGGCACTGGAGAATAAGAGTGCCTAAGTGTCTTATTATTCTTCCTACTTTTTCATCTAAACTAACATAAACTTCGTGACAAGTCATGAAATTTGTATGCGTAAAACGTGCGCTTCCCACATTTGGACCTTGCCTGATCATCCATGGCCATGGGCCTAGGCTCCCAGCCATACAAACATTGCGTTTTGTCACTTCTATAGCCAAGGTCGACAATCTATATATATATACCCCTATATATGCCCTCGATATATTTGATCAAGCCACAATGCGTTACGAAAAGAAATAATGGGTATTGCTTTGTCCTTCGCCGTGCGAGTTGGCCTTTTAAAGACGCCAGCCCTATCGCCCATCATGCGGCTGAACGCAACGCGAACGCTTGGCCGAGCACGCGCATGCAGGTATAACCACCCGTGCGTGATCCGGCGCGTGTGAAGCAGTGCCGTACGCCGCGTGCGGGACCTTTCCTCCGGCTCTCACGTGCACGCACACGGATGCAAGCACCGAGAGGTTCTGCAGGCGTATCTGCTCTCACATCTACGGTGGAGGGGCGAGAGATAAGTAAGGTATACGTGCTTCCACAGTCGCCAAAGGAAAGGGTCCTGGATTAAATTAGATCCCCTGAGGTGTTCCTTGCTTTTCGTCTTAAGAATTCAACCCGAGATATCAGTTTATCTATTTAAACACGCAACGTTTCGCTTCCACGCAGGCTCATGCAGGTCCTCTTCAAGAGGAGGCAGTCCAAGGCACCTAGTCCAACTGAGCAGCGGAGCGCCATAGGCGACGCGTCGCTACGCGACACAGCAGCGGAAGAAACAGAAAGATGGAAGCTGTACTTCCTCGCGGAACACAGAACCTTTATCGTTACATAGAAATAAAAGATAAAAAAGCGAAGGGAAAAAATGGGCTCCCACTGAATTGCAGTCATCTCTCGGGGGATGAACATGAATTTAACAGCGCCGCACGCAGCATTAATCAAAAGATGCGCTCGGATGTGTGCGAAGCCGCCGCTACAAAGAAAAAAAAAAAAAGGTCGAGGGAAAGAGGCTTGCGTCAAAAACGAGCTAAGCCTTTGATCGCATGCATTCATTTCCAGCTTTTCACTATCCCCGCTGCCGGGTGTTTAAATATTTCAGAGCGTATATCTTCTCTTGGAACACATTCATATGTGATGAGCATCAGAGAAAGTTTTCATTTAGTTATGGTGCAGTTTCGTAAACACACCGACAACAGAAGCAATCACTCACCAACAATGCTGTTAAGAGGAAACGAATTTATCGGTACTCGTAGATTTTTTTTTTTACACTGTTCTCCGCCACTGTCTGTTGATGCGTAGGGGGATATTATTGCTCATCCACCATCGCATCCCATTCAGCTGCGCGGCTCAAAGCGAACCTCTCGCAGCACGTGCGATACCTAAAACGAGCGCATCGCTGGCATTTCGCTGCGCGAAATGCCAGCGCTGCTTTCGCGCGAGTCCATCCCCTCCACAAAAAGAAGACTCAGCCGCGCGCCGCGCGCTGTCGGAGGCGAAAGGGCGTACTCACTCCTCGTGTACGGCTCGTACGGGACCACGCGGACAAGCACTTTCTCCATACCGGCGGCTCGGCTGCTACTTCGCGCGGCCAACTGCGTCGTCGCCCGCACCGGCTCCGAGGCGGCCGGCAGCAAGAGAGTAACTTTCGCCCGCGCACCACACAGTGTCCCCGCTTCCCTTCCTCGGCTGCTTTGCGGACCGGCGCGAGGAGAAAAAGCGAAAGCGGCGCGCGCGGCACTTGGCTCGAAGCGTTGTTGCCTGCCATCCCCCGCGGGCGCCGCTCTCCTTCCCCGCTTTCCCGCCGGGCGCGTTCCACATAACGGCGGAGCGGAATGATCGGCTCCATCGGCTCGACGACGCAACGCCGCGGGCGCGACGGCTGCGCTACGGCATGCGCCCATATGCACCATTGCGGGCTTCGATCATCCTGCGGCGCGCCATCGCTTACGGCTTCGCCCGCGATCAGGTGGGGGAAGGAAAACTGTGCTAAGCCTCGAACAGCGGGCAAGAAGCTGGCAGCTCGACACCGAATGAAACGGCCACCCGTGATTGGTTAAACTTACTCCGAGTAAGCTCGCTATGAAGAAGGTGCTTCTCGCGAAGGAAAATGCTCAGTAATGTTGAGATAAGTTCTTCGGTGCAACTTCTTGATGAATGTTGGGACGGCTTCTCTTGCCTTTTGAATAAATGTGGCAATTTCGGTAACGGTAACTTCGCGGTTGCATTCCCAACAGAGGGCGGAAGGGAGACTTCTGCGTTGCTTAGTGCGACATGCACCTTCTTTAGTTTGGAAAGCGCGAGTCTGGAAATATTAATAACAAGCACAAAATACCACAAACAAAGGGAAAGAACCAGTTGTAGTGTCACTGGGAGGGAACTAGTGATATAATCCGTTTCGAATTCCTTTCTGGAAGCGCAATTCCAGTAGCGAAGTTCTGACATACCTTGAGTTGCAATGCTCTGTTTGATTCACAAAACTGCAGTAAGAAGTTTACAATTTCCATTTTAAATTGAATCGTGCACTACTGCCTTTCTTATTCAGCTTTCCATCTGGCTCTATCGCTCTCCGGACTTCTGTTAGGAGACTCGGCCAGCTACGAATTCACCAAGCCGTAATCTCCTCGGCACCCTTTAAAGCGCACTATTTCAATCTAGCTTTGTTGTTGTAGAAGTTTCTTTATTTTACCCCAGCTCGAAGTCACGCGCCGTTGGCTGCGCATAGTTGGTCTTTTCGGGCCAAACACGCGCGCGAGAAAGCGTGTTTGTACGTGAGGAGCCTGGGTATACTCCCGGACGCGACCCAAGTCGAGCAAGCGCCAACTCTCCAAGATGGACGCGCATCCGTTCTCGAAATGCAGCCCTCTGGTTTTCTATCCGTTTCAGCTGTTTCGCGTAAAGCTTTCTTTCCTGTTTTTTGCCTTTTTCTTTCCTTGAACAGTTTTTTAAAGATAGTTTCACTTTACTCTTCGCATTTGCGCTGTTGGCAAAAATCCGAAATCTCTTTGGCGACGTGCTCTACATTATGCGCGGCTGGAGCGATGACGCGTTATCGCTCGTTCTTGGTCAGCCTGCGCCAGATTATGAGCCGCTGCAGTCGCTTCAGTGCCAGCCAGGTAAGCACATACTCGCTGGTAGAAAATGAAAGTATTCGTGTGCGCTGGCACGTGGGCTGCAACGTAATGGACACATTTATTCGCTGCAAAGTCGCGGCCGGAAGTTCTTTGGCGCTGGCAGAGCTAAGGTGGCACGGCGGCGGATCGGGGATTTCTAGGAATGGAAAACGGGAGCACTGGAGGATGTTCAAGGCCTATGTCGATTGTGGCTCTGGAGAGATGCGTACGCCTTGGCAGTGGCATTAATGCAGGACGACGCAAAAAAAAAAGGAAAAGAAGAACTTCAGAAGGGGTATAGTGTGCCCGTGTACACGATACCTGCACGTAATGCCCAAACGCAGGTGCTAACGATTCGCTATTTTGGCCTTATTAAGAAAAAAATACAACTGGGAAGTTTTCTAACCTTCTTCTTCACCTGTAGCGGTGCCTCAACATCTCTGTGCTGCAGAAGATAACTGATACAGGACCTTGAAACCATGCAGTACAATTATAACTCAGGGAAACTACTAATCGACTTGCTCGAAATATAAATGTTTCCGGCAATTTCTGCAGAGAATCGCATTGCCGGTGACAAAAGTTTATAGGCGAACAAGACATTCTTATTGATGTCGTGAATCTTTTTCCTGCCATCAGTTATAAAGTCAAGCATATCAGATTTGGTTGCCTGTTGTGTTAAACCTCGCCTGAAATGGTGGTGAGCAGACAAAAGCCAGAAGAAAAGAATCAAGAACTTAATGAAAACAAGGCGTTATAATTATAATTATTGCTTAATTCTCTCTGCACAGGTACGGTAATTATCTTGGTAATCAAAACTGAATCGCAACAGGAGTGAAGTTGGATTACAACGGATAATTTATTACGTTTACTTAATGCTGCCAATCAAAGTAGATTGTATAGATATTTATAATCGCTATGCACTGCACAGTCGCGCGGGCTCAGATTTAGATTGTTACAGAGATGATCTTAGGGCGCGGAATAAACGGCGATCAGTGGGGACGTTCTACGGTGTGCAACGCCCGGTTGGGCCGTTCGGAATACGTGCTTCGTGGCATTTGCGCTGAATCGCGACGTCCTTGCTCGAAGATTATCATCGCGCTGCCGTTAGAGTTACCACTGGCCTTACTGAAGTCCGCGTCGATAAAACGGCTAATCCCACTCATGATAATTCCTTCTCCCTCGCAGCGCTCCGGCAGGCATACAAGGGGCACGTCGGAAGACGGGACAAAGCGAGCGTTGCTAAGAAGGAATCTTATCCGGAAAC